>NC_135803.1:125685898-125985898 GCF_964213995.1 Mustelus asterias | reverse complement strand
AGTTCCCCTGTAAGATGCAGACATCTCACCTCAGTTCTGTCAGACCACAGAACTTCCTCAATGTTCTGGACCTCAGGACTGTTACCTTTCTCCCCCAATACCCCACCACCTGAATGCCAGTTCTGTCACCTCTACACCTTTGGTACATAAACTCCTCAAATGGTCCTCACCCCAAGAACTCCAACACACCAATAATGCCAACCTAAACCTTGGAACCTCCCTATTTCACATCCACTGCTGCCAGGCATCAAATACATCATCTATCAGTGTGCTATACTCTAAAATCAGTGTGCTGCCAAAGTCCAGCAACCATATAACTTCTACAGACCTTCCTATTCCTGTTAAGCCTCGCGTACCTAAGTCCAGACTATCTGTAGCCCAAAATATTGCTGACTATCCTGGGCTTTAAAAAAAAGGTTAAAATGTAATATTTAAATAAAGGAATGTATAAAAATCAAAGCAATATATTTACAGATTTTGACAAAAACATTGGGCAAAGTTGAATAACTTGATACCCAAAACACTTAAAAAATCCTAGATTTCAAGGTAGTGGAAGCATCATTTGATTAGTCGTGAAAACAAGTGACACTGATGACACATTGGGTTTCTGCCACGTAATGCATAAATTATAGGATTTGTGTATTGCTGGAAAAAAAAAGACATGCTGCAAAGCTTTTCACCTTGTACTCAATAGAGGCAAGAATGCTAAATTTCAAAGGGAGTAATAAAAGATACAGCACAAGAAAAATGCTGGTTGGTTGGCAAGTTGGCTCTGATTGGTCAAAACGTTGTAGCGCCATGGTGATTGCACCAGGGAGACCTCATGTTTTTGTTTATTCAACAAAATGATACAATGTCTGCACATACTCCTTTTGCCTGCAGTGGACACCCTGAATAAATATACGCAGCTTCTTGCAGACTTTTAATAAGCTACATTACAAGCCTGACTGATAATCTTAAATTAGTTGTTAGGTGTTCTCAGCCTTTTGGCTAAGATCAAGTGTAATATGGACAGGCTGCACTTGGTTGAGGTCATTGGGTTACATTTAAGCTTCATTTGAAGTAATTTTTAAAAGTGGCATCTCGGCCTTTTGGCTAAGATGCAAATGAGATCAAGCCTTGGAGGAGGCGAGTCTGCACCTACTCCAATCAGCTTGGCTCATGTAGATCAGGCCCAAGACAGGAGTGTAGGATTTGTGTATTGCTGAAAAAAAAGACATGCTGTCAAAGCTTTTCATCTTGTACTCAATAGTGTCTTGTCAGCTTGGATCGGAAATGTCTCAACTTGTTGAGACTCTGAATTGGACTTGATTTGATTGAATTGGAAAAGTATAAGATTGTTCAATATTGATGCCCAATCACATTTAGCATATGACATTATGTTCTGAATATGGTCCATCCAAAGAGTACGTCTTTCAATGTCCTGCCCACCACACAAATTAGCAATGTGTTTTCTGAATTTCAGTGCTGGAGCAATGCCGGGTACATAGTTTGTACATCCCAATAACTGGTGGATCATATCAAACAGCACATCCATTTGGATGTTTGCAAGAAGCAGAGTATTAACTGCAAATCAATCAACCCATGCTAACAAAACTGCGAATATAATGTCAAACATTAGATGTAATTCAGTGATTAAGTAGCATTCGTTGAACAATCCCTAATGTGCTAAGAATTACACTAACCACCAATTTAAGATCAGTCAAATTCACAACGCAGCTTGCTGGAAGTTACATAGACTCAAATGCAGTGACCTGTTTTCTGCAGCAAAAGAATTTGCCCAGGCATTGAACATATTATTGAATAAACAAAAGCATGAGCGAAAATAGCTCCCTGGTGCATTTGCCATGGCAACATCGCAACCAAAGCCAACTTGCCAACTAATCAGCAACATCTCATGCAGAATTAATTATTCTATTTGAAATTTGGTATTTACATCTGTCCTGATGAGTGCAAGACAGAAAGCTTCAATGGCATTCTTTTTGCAGCAGTACTGAAGTTGTGTACTGCCAAGTGACTATTACTATAGAACAGTGCAATCTTTAAGCAATGCCAGAGTCATCGGCTAATATCTTCCAAATCTCAGCCATTAATGTTCATTTTATCTTCAGTCTGTCACTTTTCTTTGTGCACATTTTGAATCACACTTTCATGGAATTGGCTACAATTCTGAAATATTACATTTGTGTACAAGCAAACTTATAAAAAGAATACAGGGAACAGCATTTGGATCGAATGGAGAATTCAGAACAGATTGAAATTAGACTACAAAATCTATTGCAGTGATTATCCAAAGCATGTAAGGCCTATGGAGACTAGATTTATCACTTATTCATAGTCAATGGCATTTAATCTAACCTATAAAGCTATGGCTGCCAAAACCAATTTGAGATTGATGTGCAAGTTT
Source organism: Mustelus asterias (assembly GCF_964213995.1). Taxonomy (NCBI): domain Eukaryota; kingdom Metazoa; phylum Chordata; class Chondrichthyes; order Carcharhiniformes; family Triakidae; genus Mustelus; species Mustelus asterias. Next base: position 125,983,491 of record NC_135803.1, on the reverse strand, counting down.
CCTTTGGTTGGGTTTCCAGTTTAGCATTGGACTCCTGCAAGGTCCTGCAGGCTACTCAGGCCTTCTGGGAACTTTGAACAGTTGATTAATGAGCTGTTTTCTGTCTTCTTTCATTTAAGTAAATTAATTTAGTATATTGATTTAGTCTCTAACTGTAACTAAGCAGAATGCTGTTCAACACTAAACCAGCAACGTAAATAGTGTCATTTAGTATTGAACAGTATTTGGCTTGGAGAGAAAGTTGGATACTAAATGAATGGGACTAAATGAATACTAAATGAGAGGAAAAAGGTGTGGCAAACCAGTTGATTAAACAGCTTTTCAATAGTGTACAGCAGTGCTGAGCAGGCACATGGGAACTGGCCATAAATACTACAAGTAGTCTTGAGAGATAGTCATACCAAAAACAAAAATGTCAGTCCCCAACAAGGACACGATGCACAGTTTGTTACTTTATCCCCAATTTTATTTTCAAGGAGCAAAGTAAAATTGATTTACCCAATACAAAACAAATTACAATATTCTCTGAAAAAAAAACAGCTTAATGATTCATTCGGCTAGTCTGCCTTTGAAAAGATTGGAAAACCACATGCGAAAGACAATATGTAGTTCAGGTCACACGGGGATGCTATGTTACACCCCTGGGTTATGTTATTGCATAGTTAGGTGTTGGGTATAAGATGTACATTATAAAAACTTAACATGGTTAAATCATTTGTACATTGTAATTGACACAAACCCCAAGACAGAATTGAAACCTGCAACAATTTGCTTCTAAGCTTCTGAATTCGGCACCTCTGGAAATAAGTCCATTTTGTTTGTATTTTTAACTGGATTGCTGATGTGCAATGACACTTTCAATCATTTGCTCACCTGTATCCCAAGACCCGTTGTTCTTCTATTCCATTCAGTTTATGTTCCAAGGGGAATATAATGTAACTATTGCTCCAACCAAATTCTATGTTAAAGTTGATTTGTCACTTAAGATCGGTCTACAAATTTCCTTTGTATCATGCTGCATTCTTCCTTAGCGTTTGCTAAACCTCCCAGTTTGGTTATTTGTAAATCTTGATAGTGTTATTTATTCCCAAATCTAAATTAGTGATGTAAATTATGAATGAAAGTGGTCCCAGCACTTCCTTTCTATCTTCCAGTTTATCTCCTTCCAATCCGAATAGCTATCCTCAATCCCCCACCTATTGTATTTACAGCCAATTTACGATCTGGTCAGTTACTTGTCCACTAACTCCACTGGTCCTAATCTTGGACATGAATCTACTGTGTCCAATCCAACCCCCAGGCCACTGCTCTCGCACCCACCCCTCCCTCCCAGAACCAGGATAGGGTCCCCCATGTCCTCACTTTTCACCCCACCCGTCTCTGCATTCAAAGGACCATCCTCCACCATTTCCGTCAACTCCAGCATGACGCCACTACTCAACACATGTTCCCCTCACCCCTCTGTCAGCGTTCTGCAGGGATGGTTCTCCCCGGGACACCTGGCCTACTCCAACACACCCAACACCTCACTCCCTGCCCACGGCACTTTCCCATGCAACCGTAGAAGGTGCAACATTTGCCCCTTTACCTCCTCCCTGCTCACCGTCCCAGGTCCTAAACACCCCTTTCAGGTGAAGCAGTGCTTCACATGCACCGCTTTCAATCTGTCTATTGAATTTGCTGCTCCCAATCTGGTCTACTCTACATCAGAGAGACCAAACTTAAAGTGGGTGATCGCTTTGCTGAACATCTTCGGTCTGTCCACAAGCAAGACCCTGACCTTCCTGTCGCTTGCCACTTCAACACACCACTGTGCTCCCCCGTCCACATGTCCGCCCTTGGCCTTTTACAATGTTCTAGCGAACCCCAACACAAATTGGAGGAACAGCACCTCATCTTCTGATTAGGGACATAGAACAGTACAGCACAGAACAGGCCCTTCGGCCCACGATGTTGTGCCGAGCTTTATCTGAAACCAAGATCAAGCTATCCCACTCCCTATCTTCCTGGTGTGCTCCATGTGCCTATCCAATAACCGCTTAAATGTTCCTAAAGTGTCTGACTCCACTATCACTGCAGGCAGTCCATTCCACACCCCAACCACACTCTGCGTAAAAAACCTACCTCTGATATCCTTCCTATATCTCCTACCCCTTGTAACAGCTCCATCCACCCGAGGAAATAGTCTTTGAACGTTCACTCTATCTATCCCCTTCATCATTTTATAAACCTCTATTAAGTCTCCCCTCAGCCTCCTCCGCTCGAGAGAACAGCCCTAGCTCCCTCCAAACCAGGCAGCATCCTGGTAAATCTCCTCTGCACTCTTTCCACCACTTCCACATCCTTCTTATAGTGAGGTGACCAGAACTGCACACAATATTCCAAATGTGGTCTCACCAAGATCCTGTACAGTTGCAGCATAACCCCACGGCTCTTAAACTCCAACCCCGTTAATAAAAGCTAACACACTATGGGCCTTCTTCACAGCTCTATCCACTTGAGTGGCAACCTTTAGAGATCTGTGGATATGGACCCCAAGATCTCTCTGTTCCTCCACAGTCTTCAGAACCCTACCTTTGACCCTGTAACCAACATTTAAATTTGTCCTACCAAAATGAATCACCTCACATTTATCAGGGTTAAACTCCATCTGCCATTTTTCAGCCCAGCTTTGCATCCTATCTATGTCTCTTTGCAGTCTACAACAGCCCTCCACCTCATCCACTACTCCACCAATCTTGGTGTCATCAGCAAATTTACTGATCCACCCTTCAGCCCCCTCCTCTAAGTCATTAATAAAAATCACAAAGAGCAGAGGACCAAGCACTGATCCCTGTGGCACTCCGCTAGCAACCTGCCTCCAGTCCAAAAATTTTCCATCCACCACCACCCTCTGTCTTCGATCAGATAGCCAGTTACCTATCCAATCGGCCAACTTTCCCTCTATCCCACACCTCCTTACTTTCATCATAAGCCGACCATGGGGGACCTTATCAAACGCCTTACTAAAATCCATGTATATGACATCAACTGCCCTACCTTCATCAACACAGTTACCTCCTCAAAAAATTCTAACAAATTTGTGAGGCACAACTTGCCCTTCACAAATCCGTGCTGACTATCCTGGATTAATCCGCAGCTTTCTAAATGGTCGTAATGGGACTTGAGCCTTCTGGACTGAACAGAGTTCAACAACTTCAGAGCATGAACTCTCTCCTCCACCTTCACCCCATTTCCATTTCATTTTGTTTCATCCTACTCATTCATCTTTCTTTCTCACCTCCATTTTTCCATTCCAGCTCTCGTTCTCTTTTCCCTTCCCTCTCCCTTCAGGGCAACTGTCACATTCCTCAGGCAGTCCTTTAACAATCTGTTCTGTAATTCACACATTCTGATCACGTAATGGACACTTTTAGCACCTTTTCAGCCTTCTGTATCCTTTGTCCCATTCCACCCCCAATATAAATCTCCATTGATTCCCTTTGCTCTCAGCTCTGACGAAGGGTCATCTAGACTCAATGTTGACTCCATTCTCTCCCTACAGATGCTGTCAGACCTGCTGAGATTTTCCAGCATTTTCTGTTTTTATTTCAGATTCCAGCATCCACAGTGTTTTGGTTTTGTCTTGGAGTACTCCCTGGTGTCCTGGCCAACATTTATCTCTCAACCAACATACAAAATGGATGATTTATTTATTTTATTATTGTTCGTGGAACTTGCTGTGTGCAAAACAGCTGCCACATTTCTTATGATAGCTGTAAAGTTGATTGGTTTAGGACATCAAGTTCATGAAATACACTATATGAATTAAAATCTGTCACGCAATAGTCCAAATACTGTACTGAACTATTACAGCCATACATATCCTGTTGGGTAAATGAGGTCTGCCACTCTAGCCCATGAGCAAAAAACTGGTAGCTTTCCCCACAATAGGAAATTAACAGACGAGAGCCAAGCCTGACAGGATTAATCAATTGGAATTAACAGCCGAAATTCATTCATGTCACACTGCGAGCAGGAGGGCCAGGGAAGGAGATGGGGAGACGGATGGTCAAGAAGATGGCAAGCTAGAGGCAAGCTAAAAGCATTAGCAGTTGGCAAGTGTGCACAAATCAGAATTGTTAAAGTGCAGGAGGAGGTCATTTATCGATAGTTAAGAGGATTTTTGGGCCACTTAATGTCATTGATCTAATCATTCTGCTGCAGCTGGTTTTATAGTACTGCTGCTTAGCTTCCAAACCATGAGGGCCAAGTGGAGGGAGAAGCGGATGTGAAGATTGAAGCACAAGAGGAGGAAGATGAGAGCAAGATCCAAGTAACACCTTCAACTAAAGAGCGGTGGAACCATGGCAACTGGTGGCTGTGTTTAAGTTTTAGCTTCATCAGTAATTAATGAAAGATTCTAAAGCTTTCATATTTCAGGGAATACACGTTTGTTTTATCAGTAACTGAACTGTTTTGGAATGAGTTTTACACGGTTTTTGATGTTAGAAAATAAAATTAACAAATGGTTTTGAAAAAAGAAGTGTGGATCACAAAAACATTTGACACATTAAAACACAAGGGCACCTCTAGGAAGTTTGTGAAAATTTTTGGATTCTTTGCCAAGATCTCCAAATAATAATGAAAAAGTTGAATTACCTCATGGGACATTTTAAACTGTTCATACTTCCAAATTCTACCACTTAACAATTTCACTTTTATAATGCATTGATGGCTTAACTTTGCTCAACTGGTTTATTACCTTACAATTCACATTTTTAATCCATTAAAAAACTGTTGCTGAAACAAATACTACAACTTTCCAAAAAAACTATCAACAATCGCTCTCACTACTGGAATTCCACAACACTCTTCTGCTATTCCCAGAAATAGTTTTCTTTCATTCATTCTTTTGTGGGGAGGGGGCATTCTTTTTGGGGGGGGGGGGGGGGGGGGGGGGGGGGCAGGCAATTACTGGCTAGGCCATCATTTATTGCCCATCCCTAATTCCTTGCAGCAAGTGGTGGTGAGCTGTCTTCTTGAACTACTGCAGTCAATGTGGTGTAGGTACACCCATCATGCTGTTAGGGAAGGAGTACCAATGACTCAGCGATAGTGAAGGAATAGTGATATATTTTCAAGTGAGGATAGTGAGTGGTCTTTGGGCTTTGAGGGAAACATCCAAGTGGTGGTGTCTGCTGCCCTTGTCCTTCCAGATGGTAGCAATTGTGAGTTTGGAAGGTGCTGTCTTGTATCTTGTAGATGGTACACCCTGCTGCCACTGTGCATTGGTGATGGAGAAAGTGAATGTTTGTGGGTAGGGTCTAATTAGGTAGGCTGCTTTGTCCTGGATGGTGTAAGCTTCTTGAGTATTGTTGGAGTTGCACTCAGCCAGGCAAGGGGAGAGTATTGTATCCTACTCCTGACCTATGTCTTGTAGACAGTGGACAGGTTTTGGGGAGTCAGTTGGTGAGTAACTCACCGCAGGATTCCTAGTCTCTGACCTGCTCTTGTCGTCACAGTATTTATATGACTGCTCCAATTCAGTTTCTGTGTAAAGATGGTAATGCCATCGAATGTCAAGGGTCAATGGTTAGATTCTCTCTTTAGAGGTGGTCATTGCCTGGCACTTGTATGGCACAAATGTTATTTGCCATTTGTCAGCCCAAGCCTGGATATTGTCCAGGTCTTGCTGCATTTGGATATGGATTGCTTCAGTATTGAATGTCACAAATGGTGAACACTTGTGCAATCATCAGTGAACATCGCTCGTTCTGACCTTATATTGGAAGAATAAAGCAGCTGAAGATGATTGGTCCGAGGCATGATTCCAACCAGTAAAGATTATTCCCCCTGATTTTCATTGACCCCAGTTTTTCTAGGGCTACTTGATGCTGTACTTGGTCAAACAGTGCAGCGATGTCAAGGGCAGTCACTCATCTCTGGAATGCAGTTATTTCGTCCATCTTTGAACAAGGTCAGGGGCTGAGTGGCCCTGACAGAACTCAAAGTGAGCAGTGAGCAGACAGTATTAAGTGCCACTGGATAGCATTGTTGATGACCCCTTCCATCATTTTACTGAAGATCGAGTGTAGGCTAATAGAACATAGAACATTACAGCGCAGTACAGGCCCTTCGGGCCTCGATGTTGCGCTGACCAGTGGAACCAATCTAAAGCCCCTCTAATCTACACTATTCCAATATCATCCATATGTTTATCCAATAACCATTTGAATGCTCTTAATGTTGACGAGTCCACTACTGCTGCAGGCAGGTCATTCCACGCCCTTACTACTCTCGGAGTAAAGAACCTACCTCTGACATCTGTCCTATATCTCTCACCCCTCAATTTAAAGCTATGTCCCCTCATGCTAGCCATCACCATCCGAGGAAAAAGGCTCTCACTATCCACCCTATCTAATCCTCTGATCATCTTGTATGCCTCTATTAAGTCACCTCTTAACCTTCTTCTCTCTAATGAAAACAACCTCAAGCCCCTCAGCCTTTCCTCATACAATTTTCCCACCATACCAGGCAACATCCTGGTAAATCTCCTCTGCACCCTTTCCAACACTTCCACATCTTTCCTATAATACGGCGACCAGAACTGTACGCAATACTCCAAATGCGGCCGCACCAGAGTTTTGTACAGTTGCAGCATGACCTCCTGGCTCCAAAACTCAATCCCTCTACCAATAAAAGCTAACACACCGTACACCTTCTTAACAATCCTAACAACCTGGGTGCCAACTTTCAGGGATCTATGCACATGGACACCCAGATCCCTCTGTTCATCCACACTACCAAGTATCTTACCATTAGCCCAGTACTCTCTATTCCTGTTACTCCTTCCAAAGTGAATCACCTCACACTTTTCCGCATTAAACTCCATTTGCCACCTCTCAGCCCAGCTCTGCAGCTTATCCATGTCCCTCTGTAACCTGCCACTTCCCTCCGCACTGTCTACAACTACACCGACTTTAGTGTCATCCGCAAATTTACTAATCCATCCTTCCACGCCCTCATCCAGGTCATTAATAAAAATGACAAACAGCAGTAGCCCCAAAACAGATCCTTGCGGTACACCACTAGTAACTGAACTCCAGGATGAATATTTCCCATCAACTGTTTTCTTACAGCTAGCCAATTCCTGATCCAAACCGCTAAATCACGCTCAATCCCATGTGTCCGTATTTTCTGCAAAAGCTTACCATGGGGAACCTTATCAAACGCTTTGCTGAAATCCATATACACCACATCAACTACTTTACCCTCATCCACCTCTTTGGTCACCTTCTCAAAGAACTCAATAAGGTTTGTGAGGCACGACCTACCCTTCACAAAACCGTGCTGACTATCCCTAATCAAATTATTCCTTTCTAGATGATTATAAATCCTATCTCTTATAATCCTTTCCAATACTTTGCCCACAATTGAAGTAAGGCTCACCGGTCTATAATTACCAGGGTTGTCCCTACTCCCCTTCTTAAACAAGGGTCAACATTTGCCATCCTCCAGTCTTCTGGCACTGTTCCTGGAGACAATGACGACACAAAGATCAAAGCCAAAGGGCTCTGCAATCTCCTCTCTAGCCTCCCAGAGAACCCTAGGATAAATCCCATCCAGCCCAGGGGACTTATCTATTTTTACCCTTTCCAGAATTGCTAACACCTCCTCATGAACATCAATCCCATCCAGTCCAACAGCCTGCATCTCAGTACTCCCGTCGACAACACTGTCCCTCTAATGGGGCAATAATTTGCCATACAGCACATACCTGGGCAATTTTCCACATCGCTGGGTGCTGCAGCTGTACTGGAACAGTTTACTAAGGGCATGGCAAGTTCTGGAGCACAAGTTTTCAGTACTATTGCCAGAATATTGTCAGACCTATAGCTTTGCAGTATCCAGTTCCTTCATCCGCTACTTGCAGTACATTAAGTGAGTCTAAGTGAATCAAATTGGTTGAAGATTGGAATCGGAGATGCTGGGGATCTCAGGAACAGGTCAAGCTGGATCATCCACTCGGCATTTCTGGCTCAAGATTGTTGCCTTATCCTTCACACTGATATTGTGGGCATGGTGGCCCAGTGGTTAGCACTGCTGCCTCAATGTCAGCGACCCGGGTTCAATTCCAGCCACGGGTGACTGTCTGTATGGAGTTTGCACGTTCTCCCAGTGTCTGCGTGGGTTTCTTCCAGGTGCTCTGGTTTTCTCTCTCACTCCAAAGATGAGTTCATGTCACACTATCTGTAACTCCCACGACTTGCCTGGGCTTGCAAAATCTCACTAACTGTCCTAGCTGGAGACGATTCACACCTCTTTAACCTGTGCTTAACCCTTTCTCCACTTACATTTTCTACACCTGTTAAGTCTTGATTACATGTTAAGACTCGCATTCCAACCATTATCTTGTAGTCTTGTATATGCCCTGTTTGTGAATTGAACTCTTCACTCACCTGATGAAGGGACAATGCTGCAAAAGCTCGTGCTACCAAATAAACCAGGTTAAAGTCCAACAAGTGTTGTGAGACTACTTACTGTGCCTACCCCAGTCCAACGCCAGCAACTCCACATCAAGACTCCAAAGATGTGCAGGATAGGTGGATTGACTATGCTAAATTGCCCCATAGTGTCCCAAAGTGTGTAGGTTAGGGGGATTAGTGGGGTAAATACATGGGTTTACAAGGATAGGGCAGTGGGTGGGCTTGGTAAGATGCTCTCTTGGAGAGTCAGTGCAGATTTGATAGGCTGAATGGCCCCCTTCTGCACTGTAGGGGATTCTATGATTTGCTGGGCTCCTCCATCATTGAGGATGGGGATATTTGCGGAGCCTCCTCCTCCAGTTAGTTCAGGTGCCCACCAATATTCACAACTGGATGTGACAGGATTGCAGAACTTCGATCGGTTGTGGAATCGCTTAGCTCCATGTATCGTTTGACATACAAGTAGCCCTGCATTGTAGATTCACCAAATTGACACCTCAGTTTTAGGTATGCCCTCCTGCACACTTGATTAAACCAGGGTTTATCCCCCTGGCTTGGTAATGATAGATTGGGGGATATGCCAGGTCATGAGGTTACAGATTGTGGTGACTACAATTCTGCTGCTGATGGCCCACAGCACCTCAGGTGCTCAGCCTCGAGTTGCTAGATCTATTTCAAATCTATCCCATATAGCCTGGTGGCAATGCCACACAACACAATGTAAAGACAGGATTGATTCTTACTGATCCCGTCATAGACAGCTGCATTTGCAGCAGGCAAGTTGGTGAGGATAAGGGCAAGTATGTTTTCCCTCTTGTTGATTCTCTCATCACTTGCCTCAAAAAGAGTCTCGTGTGGCTTTTGCTACCAAATAAACCTGTTGGACTTTAACCTGTTGTTAAACTTCTTACTCAGAAAGAGTCTAGCAGCTATGTTCTTTAGGATTTGGTCAGCTTAATCTGTAGTAGTACTCCTGAGTCATTCTTGGTGATAGATAGGGGGAGGGGGGTGGAGGGCATCGATGCTGAGGACTCTCAGGGCAACTCCCTCCCCAAAGTATACCATTGCAACTGCTACCTCTGCTGGTGGGACAGGCCATACCCAGGGATGGTGATGGTGGTGTCTGGGACATTTTCTGTCACGTGTGATTCTGTTAGTATGACAATGTCAGGCTGTTGCTTGAATAGCCCATGCGACACCTCTCCCAGATGTTGGTAAGGAAGACTCTATAGGGTTAACATGGCTGAGTTTGCCATTATTTCCAGGACCTAGTTCGATGCTAGGTGGTCTGTCCATTTTCATTCTTTTTAATGAATTGACACAACTGAGTGGTTTTGCAAAGCCATTTAAGAGTCAACCACATTGCAGTGGATCTGGAGTCACATGCAGGCTGACCAGATGAGGACAGAAGATTTCCTTACCTAAAGGACATTCGTGAACCAGATGTGTTTTTAAAGACAATCGACAATGGCTTCATGGTCCATATTTTTATTGAATTCAAATTTCACCATCTGTCGTGGTGTTCCCAGAACAGTAGACTGGGGATCTTAGATTACTAGTCCAGTGGCAATCCCATGATGCCACCACCTCCCATAAGTTTCCCCCATCAATATTCGTTTAATTTACAGGAAGAGTCTCTTTGACCTTCACCTTTCAGTTCACAAAAAACAACCTTTCTTCAAATTTACCTCGACCTTATGTTTGTTCAGGTGAAGGAACTTCTGAACTTTACTCCTCAGTATTCATGGCAATTTTTAAAAAAAACACTCAATAAACCAAAAAAAAAAGTTGTCCTTCCATCATTTTTTAAAAATCAATTCAAAAGTCTCCTTTTTCTTTCTATTTTATCTAAGTGAAACAAAAGATCCTGGTCTTGTCTTCAACTATTGCTACCAATTCAAATTCTCTTCCTCAAATGAAAATAAAAGCAACAATATAAAAACTAATAAATTTCCCTCTTATGTATAGTAGTGGTTATCGTACTTAACATAAAACCTAGAGGTAGAGTGTCCAAATGTTAGCATGGCAAATTCAGAATTGAATTCAGTGAATCAGGTATTTTGGTGACTAACATGTTACCATGTCAATGGCGAGGGATGATATGCTTTCTTCATTTGTCATACCCGTGATAACGTTTTTAAAACAATTATACACACATTTTGTTTCTGCTGGTGGCGCATATCCACACATTATCTTTATATTGGCACACAAAATTCATTTCACACATGGATGGAAAAATTAGAGAGAACATTAAGTTTTCTGAGAGAAAGGCATTTACATGCAATTTCAAACCTATGTTGGACTCTGATAAAAGAAAGGATATTCATGCTTTCAATAACTAACTGAAAAGATAACTCGACAAGATTGCGAGTTAGACTTTTACAGTAACACAAATTAAAAGCAATATTGGTTAAACCTCATTTCAGTAGGCAACCTACACTCTAATCTACAGAGAAAAAAAAGATTTAAAATTTAAATAACCTTTAATCTCCCTCTGGTGAGGGACAACAAATGGGAGATTATTCCCTCTAACTGAACCCCAGAGAATCTTCCAGTCTCATTAAACCGCACATACCTGGTCTGTTCAATCCAAGTGAAAGCTCCCACCCACATTGTTGTGTGCTGAACCATAGAGATTTACTGTCAATATCTGTCAATGAGGAATTGAGTTTAGAAGTGAGGAGTTGAGTTTAGAAATCGGGAGATAATGCTGCAGCTGTACAGGACCCTGGTCCGACCCCACCTGGAGTACTGTGCCCAGTTCTGGTCGCCTCATTACAGAAAGGATGTGGAAGCCATAGAAAGGGTGCAGAGGAGATTTACAAGGATGTTGCCTGGATTAGGTGGCATGCCTTATGAAGATAGGTTCAGAGAGCTAGGTCTTTTCTCTTTGGAGAAGCGAAGGATGAGAGGTGACCTGATAGAGGTGCATAAAATGTTGAGAGGTATTGATAGAGTAGATTCTCAGAGGCTTTTACCCAGGGCTGAAATGGTTGCCACAAGAGGTCACAGGTTTAGGGTGCTGGGGAGTAGGTACAGAGGAGATGTTAGGGGTAAGTTTCTCACTCAGAGGGTGGTGGGTGCGTGGGATCGGCTGCCGGTAGTGGTGGTGGAGGCGGATTCGATAGGGTCTTTTAAGAGACTTTTGGATAAGTTCATGGAAGTTAGTAAGATAGAGGGTTATAGGTAAGCCTAGTAGGTAGGGACATGTTCGGCGCAACTTGTCCGCCGAAGGGCCTGCTTGTGCTGTAGTTTTTCTATGTTCTATCTCTCTGCTCTCTCTCACTGATCTTTGCAGATTGAACTGTTTGTGAATTTCAGGGATATCTTTAAGAGAACCTTGTAATTTGATCCTTCAATAGTTTCCGAGGTACTCTTTCCCTCAGTCCATGTCCATGGCACTGACAATGTGAACCACATGGGCTTTGTACACAGGCAGAAATGCTGATCAACTATCCTTTAGGCTTCAACTCTGTTCTTCGAATTAAAAAGACATTTTAAAAGTATAACTGTTCATAAATTGACATTAACACCTCCCTGGGACTTGGAGAGAGTCTATCCACTGATATTACAACTTCCTGGGTCATTGTTTACAGGTGTGAATATCCCACACCACCCTCCCAGTAAAACAACCTGGCCTCCCATTTAATCTGTTTGTTGCTAGCATAGTTCAGAACAGGTCATATGACCTCCTTCCCTTTCCCTAAATTAAAGACACAGGAAATTCCTGCCTGAGGTCAACAGACATTTCCGTTGTCCACCCCTCGCCCGCTCCAATTCCATGGTTTAAAAGTTGAAAGTTTATTTATTTGTCACAAGTAAGGCTTACATTAACACTGCAATGAAGTTGAGAGAAATTCCCCTCGTCATCACACTACGGCACCTATTCGAGTCAATGCACCTAACCCGCACGTCTTTCAGATAGTGGGAGGAAACTGGGGCACCCGGAGGAAACCCAGGCAGACATGGGGAGAACATGCAAAGTCCGCACAGAGAGTGACCTAAGCCGGGAATCGAACCTGGGTCCCTGGCGCTGTGAGGTGGCAGTGCTAACCACTGTGCTGCCCCACGGCATGGTGGGTGGGGCGGTAGAATTCCAGCAACAGTTCCAAAATAAAACAGTCTGATAAAACCTTGTATGGCAACGTGCCCTACTGGCCTCCATCAGACAAAACTCTGTATACAATTAGAATTGTGTATACAAATAAGTTTACATTTTGCTCATTTGCTCTCTGTTCCATTGTAAGCAAAGTAGTACCTGCCATGAGGACAGATATACTGGTAGAGGATGAAGGTTTGCATACAATTAATCTGAATAGTCAATAAATCTATGCATTAAGTTTGACAACATATCAGGTGTTATTACACTTGCAAAAACATTCATTTTGCTTTGTGGCATTTGTTTTGATGCATGCCATTCAGATAAGCACATGGAATCATCGAATTTTACGGCACAGTAGGAAGCCATTCCACCCATCATGTCTGCACCAGCTCCCAAAACAGCTAGTTCTATTCTCCAGCCCCATCTCCATAGCCCTCTAAATTCATCACTTTCAAATATGTATCCAGCTCTCTTCTGAAACCTTCTATGGAATCCACTGCCACCACTCTCCCAGGCAGCAGATTCCAAACCCTAACAACACTCTAAAGAAGTTTCTCCTCATCTCACTCCTAGCTCTCGTTGACCAATTTGAAATTGTGACCCCTAGTCACTGATGCCAACTCGTGGAAACAGAATATCCTTCTTTATTTACCCTGTCAAATTGTTCATAATTTTGAACACCTCAATAAGGTCACCTCTTCATTTTCTGCTCCAAGGAGAATAAGCCCCAATTCTCTAATCTTTCCTTGTATCTAAAATTTCTCATTCCTGATAAATCTCCATTGCAGTCTCACGAGGGCTTTAACATCCTTCCTTAAATAAGGTGCCCAGAATTGAACACAATGCTTCAGATGTGGGTCTGACTAATGATTTGTGGAAGCGTAGCATCTCTTCCTTGCTTTTATACTATGTACCTCTATTTATAAACTCAAGGATCCTATGAGTCTTTTTAACAATTGTTTCAACCTGCCTGCTGGCCTTCAGAGAATTATGCACTTGAACGCAGAGGTCCCTCTGCTCCTGTACTGCCATCAAAAGTTGTACCATTGAGCCTATATTGTCTCCCCATGTTTCTTCTACCAAAATGCATTACCTCACATTTCACTACAATGAAATTCACCTGGCAGATGTCTGCTCATTTAGCCACCTTGTCAATGTCTCTCTGAAGTCACTCAGTGTCATCCTCACAATTCACTATTCACCCTAACTTAGTATCATCTTCTAGTTAAGAGATTTTGCCCTCACACCTCTAAATTGTTTATATGAAAATCAGAAAATGCAAGGGTCCCAACACTGGTCCCTGGGGAATACCACTTTCAACTCATCTCCAGTCTGAGAAATGCCCACCTATACCTACCCCCTGTTTCCTAACTCTTAGTAAGAAGTCTCACAACACCAGGTTAAAGTCCAACAGGTTTATTTGGTAGCACAAGCTTTTATACTACTCTTAGAGCACTGCCCCTTCATCAGGTGAGTGGGAGTTCTGTTCATGAACAGGACATATATAGATACAAACTCAATTTACAAGATAGTGGTTGGAATGAGAGTCTTTACAGGTAATCAAGTCTTAAAAAGGTACAGACAATGTGAGTGGAGAGAGGGTTAAGCACTGGTTAAAGAGATGTGTATTGTCTCCAGCCAGGACAGTTAGTGAGATTTTGCAAGCCCAGGCAAGTCGTGGGGGTTACAGATACTGTGACATGAACCCAAGATCCCGGTTGAGGCCATCCTCATGTGTGCAGAACTTGGCTCAGTTTTTGCTCAGCAATTCTGCGTTGTGTGTCGTGAAGACCACCTTGGAGAACGCTTACCCAAAGATCAGAGGCTGAATGCCCGTGACTGCTGAATGTTCCCCAAAAAGGAAGAGAACACTCCTGCCTGGTGACTGTCGAGCGGTGTTCATTCATCCATTGTCGTAGCATCTGCATGGTCTCCCCAATGTACCATGCCTCGGGACATCCTTTCCTGCAGCGTATCAGGTAGACAACGTTGGCCGAGTTGCAAAAGTACATACCGTGTATCTGGTAGATGGTGTTCTCACGTGAGATGATGTCATCCGTGTCGATGATCCGGCACGTCTTGCAGAGGTTGCTGTGGCAGGGTTGTGTGGTGTCGTGGTCACTGTTCTCCTGAAGTCTGGGTAGTTTGCTGCGGACAATGGCCCATTTGAGGTTGTGCAGTTGTTTGAAGGCAAACAAGGGGGGGTGGGAATGGCCTTGGCGAGATGTTCGTCTTCATCAATGACATGTTGAAGGCTCCGGAGAAGATGTCGTAGCTTCTCCGCTCCGAGGAAGTACTGGACGACGAAGAGTACTCTGTCCGCCGTGTCTCTTGTTTGTCTTCTGGAGGAGGTCGGTGCGGTTTTTCGCTGTGGCGTGTCGGAACTGTCGATCGATGAGGCGAGCGCCATATCCTGTTCTTATGAGGGCATCTTTCAGCGTCTGGAGGTGTCTGTTACGATCCTCCTCATCTGAGCAGATCCTGTGCATATGGAGGGCTTGTCCGTAGGGAATGGCTTCTTTAACGTGCTTAGGGTGGAAGCTGGACTTTAACCTGGTGTTGAGAGACTTCTTACTATGCTTACCCCAGTCCAATGCCAGCATCTCCACATCCTAACTCTTAGCCAACTTTTAACTTTCTGAAAATCCAAATAGACAATATCCACCGCTTGTGCCACCTCAAAGAACTTAATTAAATTTGTCAGACATGACCTGCCCTTGACAAAGCCATGTTGACAATCTAATTAATTATCTTATTTTTCTCCATGTGCATATTTATCTTATCCCATATTATGGCCTCCATCAGTTTTTTCACTGTTGATATCAAGCTGACAGGTCCTTAATTTCCTGGGTTCTCCTTTATCCCTTACTTAAATAACATTGTCACATTTGCAATTCTCCAGTTCCCCCAGGACTAATCCTGTGTTCAAAGAGACCTGGAAAATTTCTGTCAATGGCTTCGCAATTTGCTCCCTTACCTTTCTCAGCAATCTAGAATGCATCCCATTCGAGTCTAGCAACTTCTCTACCTGGAATGCTGCCAGTCTTTTTAGCACCTCTTCGTTATCCCTACACTGCTTAATTGCTCAACACCCACATTTTCAACTGGGCCAGTGTCACCATCTTCCAATTTGGCAAAGACTGAAGTACTCATTTAATATCTCTGCCACTCCCTCTGCTTCAGTGAGCAGTTTACCCTTTGTCCCTTATGGGCCCCATCTATCCTTCACTAATCTTCTATCATTAATATATTTGAAGAACATTTTACTATTTGTTTTAGTGTAGCCTGCCATCCTTTCCTCATGCTTCCTCTCAGCCTTTCATATTCCAGCCTTAGCCCCTCTCCTGCATTTAAGATACTCTTCCTGATTTCAGTCGCCTCTTTTTGGATCCTTATGTTCTCATCAATATCCTTAGTTATCCAGGTAGTCTAGCTTCGGGTAGCACATATTTCTCATGGATATGTACTTAGCTTGCACTCTATTCATCCCTCCTTTGAAAGTCTCCCTTTTTCATCCACTGTTTTATCCACCAAAATGCGTTTCCAATCAACCTGCTCCAGTCTCAATGTTTGTCTCACACTTCATTATCAAACATCATACTGAACATGCCTTTCATATTGACAAAGAGCATACTCATGCAAAACGTTGCATCAATTTTCAAAGTTTACCAAGTATATGATGATAGGAAGCTACTAATCAATTGAGAAAACAAAGTTTCAAGGTTACTGGGAAATTGATTCATGGACACAGATGCAGGCACGCATCTTGTTTTCACTGTGATTACTGCAAGAGTCTGTCAAGATTAAGTTCCTTTTCAAGTTCAATGAAACGTTTAGACGTTACTGTGTTGACAATTTAAGAGTCATGGGCTGAGTGTTTTCAGATACAGAAATCCCAGAGTCCAGAACACTGAACATAATTTACAGGCAAACGACAAAAGTTTCTCAGTGCTGAATTGTTTTGCCCACTAATGATGGATGGGTCAAAGAAGTTAGCCAAGTTTAAATAAAATCCAAGCTCTATTGAGGCAAACCTGTATCATATGCTTAATATAATAGAATTGTCGAGGGGGCAAACATAAAACACAAACAAGATCCATTTACAGTACATGGAAATGTAATGAAAAATAATTAACAACCTTAAGAAATCTGAGGACATCAGAGCATTAAGGATTCAAGATCCTAAACAGATATTAAACTATAATATAATTACAATAGGGTTAAACAGTTGTCACATCCATTGATATATGTAAAGACAGGGTGATCAACAATTCTGTTTGCAAGATTTCAATTCCCATATGTTGAGGTAAGCTTTATGAGCTGATTTATTAATCTTAGAAAACTCACTTACGCAAACAACCTTGGGTAAATCAGAGAGAAGTTCAATCAGTATAATCAGAAGTTAACCAAAATAAGATAAGGCTGACGATGATCTGAAGAATCAGAGCACCAATCTCACGCAGGTTGAAGATGAGGAGATGCAATGGGTTAACTACTTCAGAGATATTAAATATATTATCTGGCTGATTGCTAGAGCTACTCAAGTGCCTTATCGCCAATTCAGTTTGGGTCTGGATTATTCCCAAAATAATAGCAATAAAAATTATAAAATTAGTCTTTACTTCTACATTGTGGAAAATCTGTTTAAACATATTCAAAAAGAATGGACCCTCAGATCAGAATTGGATAAGAGACAAACTACATCCCTGGACATACACATACATGGTAAATAAGTGAGGAGCTTCAAAAGAAAAGAAACTAAATGGCAATAAAATCTATAATAGAACAGATTAGACAGGGATAATTAGGAAAATTACTACTCTGTAGATTGTCCAATCTACAAAGAATATGTTGTCATTTTGTCCAAAAGTCAAGGTGGATTTCACCAGAAGTATGTGAAGGACTGCAATATAAACCAAATGGTACAATTTAATAGGGTATAGGAACAGAGAGACCTGGTGTTCATACGCGCAAGTCTTTGAAGACTGCAGGTTAAGTTGATAAAGCTATTAAAATATATAGTGATACAGAATACAAAAGCAAAGAAATTGCACTGAACCTTTATAAATCTCTGGTTAGGCCTCAGGTCTCGGATGGTGCCCAATTTTGGGTACGTTAGCAAGAATACCAAAGCATTGGAGGGAAGACAGAGTTTACTGGAATGTTACCAGGGATGGGAGGCTTCAGTTATGTGGAGAGGTTGGAGAAGCTGTGATTGTTCTTGCAAGAGAAAGTGAAGGGAAGATTTGAGCGAGGTGTTCAAAACTTATGGGTAATCAGAATAATTAAGGAGAAAATGCTCAAACAGTTGGGTGGGGCAGTAACCAGATAACAAAAATTTAATTGGTAAAGTAGAAGACAAGGAAAAAGTACTTTACGAGAGATTATGATCTGGAATGCATTGCATAAATGATAAGCAAATAGTTTCAATAGTAACTTTCAAAAGGGAATTGGCTACATACTTGGATAAGAACAGATTGCAGTGCTATGGGGAATGAGCAAGGAAGTGGGACTAATTGGACAGCTCCTACAGAGACTCAACATATGCACAGTGCTGTATGATTTGTTGTGTCAGACATGCCTCTATTTCTAGCCCTGTCACCTCAGAATCAGAAGGTTGCAGACTGAACTTGAGCATATAAATTTAGGCTGACATTTCGATTCAGCACTGAGTGTGCGCTGTACTGTTAAAGGTGCTGTCTTTCAGATGAAGATCCCATCTGACTTCCCAAATGGATATAAAAGATCCCATGGCATTATTTCAAAAAAAGAGCTTAATATCCCCAGTGTCCTAGTCAACATTTATCCTTCAATTAACAGTGCAAAACAGAGTAGGTGGTCATTATCACATTGCTGCTTTTGGGAACTAGTGTGCAAATCGGCTACCACATGTCCTGCATAATTCAAAAGTACTTCAGTGGCACTTTACAATGCCCTGTGATTATGAAAGGCACTGTGTAATAATGCAAGTCCTTCTTTACTTGTATGATTTTTAATTTCTGATCTGCCAGACTCTACCATTCTCCCCAAACCAATGAAGATCTTCAACTTAAAATGCTAACTTTGTTTTTCCACATCGGCACTGTTTGACCTGCTTAATATGTCCAGTACTCTGAGTGTTATGGGAATTTCACAATAACTTCATTGCAGTGTAAGCTTTACTTGTGACTAATAAACAAACTTTATTTTCATTTCTAAAATGTTTTATTTCCATATGCAGCATTGTTGTGTTTTTCCTGTCCAAAACTATTTCTATTCCTTCTACCAATAGGTATTTTAATGGACAGAGATTCATCCATCTGTTATTGTATCATTTTCACATTACAGAGTTTGCAAGACTAACAGGGTGGCACAGTGGTTAGCCTCACAGCTCCAGAGACTCGGGTTCAATTCCGGCCTTGGGTCACTGTCTTTGTGGAGTTTGCGCATTCTCCCCATGTCTGCTAGGGTTTCCTCTCACACTCCAAAGATGTGGAGATGCCGGCGTTGGACTGGGGTAAACACAGTAAGAAGTTTAACAACACCAGGTTAAAGTCCAACAGGTTTATTTGGTAGCAAAAGCCACACAGTGTGGCTTTTGCTACCAAATAAACCTGTTGGACTTTAACCTGGTGTTGTTAAACTTCTTACTGTGTTTACTCCAAAGATGTGCAGGTTAGGTTGAATGGCTATGCTAAATTGCCCCTTGTCAGGGGGATTACAGGAATAGGACGTTGGTGGGATTGTCAGGGCAGGCTCAATGAGCCGAATGGCCTCCTTCTGCACTGTAGAGATTCTACAACTTCTGGAAATTTTAAAAACATTAGGATGATATTACCAATACCTGCAAGATCCACATACATAATAAATTGTTCAAAATGTTTTCAGATAGTCATTGCACCTTTTCTTTGTATCAAAACAATCAATTCCATCTGTAACGAGAGCCAACTAACTTACTTTTTGGACTGCAGGACTGCCGCAAAGCTTCCATTTTGCAACTGGATCTTTACCTTGTGAGCTGAAGATTTCAACAAATGGTCCTCCCTTTAAAAATATAAAGTTGCATGTTTGTTTTCGACTTTGATAACGCAAGTACTAAATTAAAATACTCAACAAACACGAAATTACAGAAGGGTGGAAGAAGTTGACAACACTCGTGAAAGCATACAACAATAAATGCAACGTCGCAAGAGGGTGAGAAAAGTGACATTGCGTAGATATGAAACATTGCATTGTAACAAAAATATGAAAGGTCTCGGTTAGCTCTGAAAGATGCTCATCAAGATGTCATAAATGTACACCCATAATTGAAACTCTGACCGTGATTAAAGGTGCAGCTCGGGAACGTTACCTGATACTCGTTCTTGAACATACTGCAGGACGGTTAGACAGTTTAAATGCACAAACACACTCTGTTTGCACCGCTGGCTGCCTCACAAGACTGGACTGTATCTGCCCCCGGCCCAACCACAACTCACAGCTTCAGCCACCATTTTGCACCTGTTGCCCCACTCGTCCAATCAGAGCGCGCAATCCGGCCGCTCGCGAGGGGGGCACGTGCTGAGCCTCCCGGGTTGTCATGGTTACACGGACGCTGCAGGACGACCGTTGGTCGGCCATGCGCATGCGCACGATTCTAAACGCCAAAAGGTGCTTCTGTTGGACCTTTTGCACCAGGTTGAGAACTGAGCTTGCGGGAGGCAGCCGTCATTGAAAGAAAAAAATTAATTTAAAATGCCATTTTAACACCCATCAATGTTAGTTTAGCTCACTTGGTAAGCACTCTACCAAGTGCCTTCAAGCTTCATTCCAGGATGTCACAGCAGGTCATCAAGACCCAGCCTTCTAATCTTTCAAATGGGATATTAGGCTGAGATGTTGTTCATGTCGATGTCCAAAGATCCCGGAGCTAGGAACAGTGGAGGTCCAAAAAGACTTGGGGATTCACAGGTACACAGATCGTGGAAATAGTTTCAAGTTTATTTATTAGTGTCACAAGCACGGTAGCACAGTGGTTAGCACTGCTGCTTCACAGCTCCAGGGACTTGGGTTCAATTCCTGGCTTGGGTCACTGTCTGTGTGGAGTTTGCACATTCTCCTCGTGTCTGCGTGGGTTTCCTCCGGGTGCTCCGGTTTCCTCCCACAGTCCAAAGATGTGCAGGTTAGGTTGATTGGCCATGCTAAAAATTGCCCTTAGTGTCCTGAGATGTGTAGGTTAGAGGGATTAGTGGGTAAATATGTATGGATATGGGGGTAGGGCCTGGGTGGGATTGTGGTCGGTGCAGACTCGATGGGCCGAATGGCCTCTTTCTGTACTGTAGGGTTTCTATGATTTCTATGACAAGCAGGCTTACATTTACACTGCAATGAAGTTACTGTGAAAATCCCCTACACCCCACACTCCTGTTCGGGTACACTGAGGGAGAATTTAGTATGACCAATGCACCTAACCAGCATGTCTTTCAGACTGTGGGAGGAAACCGGAGCACCCGGAGGAAACCCACATAGACACAGGGAGAATATGCAGACTTCGCACAGGCAGTAACCCAAGCCAGGATTTGGCACTGTGAGGCAGCAGTGCTAACTACTGTGCCACTGTGTCACCAAAGTCAAATGGAAGACTCGCATTTATATCTAGAGGACGAGAATGGAAAGTGAGGGGGGCGGGGGACGGGAATGGAAATCATGCTTCAGCTATACAAAGCCAAGACCAAACTTGTAGTACAGTCAGTAGTTCTGAGCACCGCACCTTAAGAGGGGTATGTTTATTATCATTGATAGATTTCAGGAGGATATAGACAAGCTGGTGCAATGGGCAAGCACGTGCAATTCAGCACAAAGTGTGAAGCAGTACATTTTGTTAGGAAGGAGAAGGAGAAGCAATATAAAATAAATGGCACAATTCTAAAGGGGATGCAGGAACAGAGATGTGGGAGTGTGCACAAATCATTGATGGCAGCAGAGCAGTTTGAAAAAGTGTTAGAAATGGCAAATGGATCTTGTAAATAGTGACATAGAATACAAAACAAGGAAGTTATGAGCCTTTATTATGCTCTGGTTCAGGCTCAGCTGCAGTAGTGTGTACAATTCTGGGCACTGTACTTTAGGAAGAATGTGAATGCATTAGAGGAAGCGCAGACAATATTTACAAAAATGGTTCAAGGATGATGGTCTTCAGTTATATAGATAGATTGGAGAAACTGAGTTTTTCTCCTTAGAAAAGAGAAAATTGGGAGGAAATTTGATAGAAGTATCAAAGTGTCAAGAGATGTCTATAGACAAAGTATACAGAAAGAAAATGTTTCTATTCGGAGAATGGTGAAGAACCAGAGGACACTAATTTAAGATGAATGGCAAAATGAACCATGGGCAACATGAGGAAAAAACATTTTCATGCAGCGTGTTTTTTTAAATTCACTCATGGGATGTGAGTACTACTGGCAAGACCAATATTTGTTGCCCATCCATAATTGCCCTCGAGAAGTTGGTGGTGAGCCAGCTTTTTGAACTGCTGCTGTCCATGCAGTGTAGGTACAGTCACAATGCTATTCAGGAGGGAGTTCCAGGAATTTGACCAAGTGGCAATGAAGAAGAGAGGATATCATTACAGGTCAGAATGGTGTGTGACGTGGAAGGGGACTTGCAGGTCATGATGTTAGGTCTGGAATACACTATCTGAGAGTGTGGTGGAGGCAAATGTGACTGGGGCTTTCAAAAGGAAATTAGATGGGCACTGGAAGATATAAACATTGTTTGACTACTGGAAAAAGTTAGGGGAGTGGGACTAGCTAAGTTGCTCTTGTAGAGAGCCTGCACACACACAATGGGCTAAATAGCCTCCTTCTGTGCTGTGACCATTCTTTGTTTTTTTTTATTAGCCTTGGAGACGGTGCAGCATAGATTTACTAGAATGATAATGAAAGTAAAATACTTTAGATGCTGGAGATCTGAAATAAAAACAAAGTGTTGGAACAATACTGCAGTTCTGATAGCATCTGTGGAGAGAGAAACAGAGTTAACGTTTCAAGTCCGATATGACTTCTTTGGAACTGAAGACAGGTAGAAATGTATTTGGTTTTATGCTGTTGGAAAAACGGGGAGGGTCAGGTGGAACAAAAGGGAAGGTCAGGAATGGGGTAGAGGGTGGGGAGATTAAATACAAACATATCACAGAACAAGAGGCAAAGGGAGTAATAATGGTTGTAGTAAAGAAACAGAGTGTAGGTCTAGAGTGGGTATTAAAAACGCTTCCAGGCACTGCATTCTAGACCCAAACAACTCATAGGATGCAATCTTCCCAAAAGAATTCTAAGGGCGCAATCTTACGAACTCGCCCACCTATCGACCGTTCAACGAAGTGGTAAGATTGTGTGAGAAGCGAAAAATCAAGTTTGTGCCTTGTTTCTCGCTCTCACAACCTTACTGGCCCTGGTTTACCGGCTTTGCGCCCAGAAAGGACATGAAGCCAATTTAAATATTACTGACATGCTTTACATGTCATTAGTGAGTCCCAGACACTATCGTTGGGGCTCACCTGTACTTACTCCCTTGCCGGTCGAGCTTCACACCAGCGGAGACCAGAGGTGATGGCCTCGCTGGGAGGGGATCAGAAACTATTTATCTCCCTCTCTTCCCCAGACACTCTCTCTCCACTTTCCTGAATACTTTCTCTACCCCTCTTCCCCACACATGCTCTCCACCTCCTTGGAAACACTCTAGCACTTCCCCACCCATCTTCCCTTGAGATTCTCCCCCCCCCGCCCCCGTAAGATCACGAGAGCTAGAAATCGGGTGTGATCCTGAATTCCCGGCTCTCGCGATTTTACCATTTGAGACGGGGAGAAACATGGAGAGGACATGCTGACTAAATTTATCACTCCAATTCGTTCGCCCATCCACTGATTTGATTTGATTTATTATTGTCACATGTATTAACATACAGTGAAAAGTATTGTTTCTTGCGCACTATACAGACAGAGCATACCGTTCATAGAGAAGGAAACAAAAGAGTGCAGAATGTAGTGTTACAGCCACAGCGAGGGTGCAGAGAAAGATCAACTTAATGCAAGGTAGGTCCATTCAAAAGCCTGACAACAGCAAGGAAGAAGCTGTTCTTGAGGCAGTTGGTACGTGACCTCAGACATTTGTATCTTTTTCCCGATGGAAGATGATGGAAGAGATAATGTCCGGGGTGCGTGGTGTCCTTAACTATGCTGTCTGCTTTGCTGATGCAGCGGGAAGTGTAGACAGAGTCAATGGATGGGAAGCCGGCTGGGTGATGGATTGGGCTACACTCATGATCTTTTGTAGTTCCTTGCAGTCTTGGGCAGAGCAGGAGCCATACCAAGCTGTGATAAAGCCAGAAAGAATGCTTTCTATGGTGCATCTGTAAAAGCTGGTGAGAGTCGTAGCTGACGTGCCAAATTTCCTTAGTCTTCTGAGAAAGTAGAGGCATTGATGATGCAGGCTGCAGGCAATCCTGCCTGAATACTAGCCCCCATTTAGATGAGGAGGAGGAGGGCCTATCACAGGGTCAGGAGGAGCAAGGGCCTGAGCAACAAGAGGCAGCGAGACCTCAAGAAGATCAAGATGCTGGCAAACAGGGTCCGTCCCCGCGTGCTGGCTGAGCGCACGGGGACGTCCGTCTGGCGCGCGGCCAAAGCCATCCTAGACCTTAGGACGGTCGTGCTCGGCCCCGAAACTGCACGCAAACTTGAGACGGCGCAGGCGTGCGGTGGGATCCCGCCCGAGCGTTCCCCTGTTCGGGCGGAATTCCACATTGGCCCAAAGCCTCAGCCCCCTCCCCTGGGTGAGGTGCCCCACAGCCTGAGCCGCCTCGCGGAAATGCCCTCCGTGCCTTTTTCTACCGCGCGGAGGCGTTTCCTGTGCGGGCTGCTGCTGCACACCTTCCATCACTGCCTCCTCGCCTGTCGCCCGGATACACCTTGGCGGGCCTTGTTGCCGCCGGGCGGCGGAGGTCCCCGCTGGAGGTCCCTCTACGGAGGGATCTCCCCCAATTACGTCGGGGACCTGGGGTGGAGGGTGATGCATGCAGCAGTTCCGCACAACCGTAGGGTTCACTGGTTCACGGGCTCCGAAGACTGCCCTTTCTGCGGCCTTGTGGAGTCCGTGGACCATGTCTATGTTGTGTGTCTTAGGCTGCACTCCCTTTATGTTTTCCTGAAGAACCTTTTGTTGATGTTTTGTCTGCACTTCAGTCCCACGCTCCTGATCTACGGACACCCGGAGCGGAGAGGGGAGGGTCGGGATGGCGACCTCCTCATGAACCTGCTCCTGGGCCTGGCGAAACGCGCCATTTACCGGTCCAGGGTGCGGGCGATCGAGGGGGCCGTCCATCCTGACTGTCTTCCCCTCTACCGCGGCTATGTTCGCGGCCAGGTGTCCCTGGAGAGGGAGCATGCGGTGTCCACGGGCGAGGTTGACGCTTTCCGTGCCCGCTGGGCACCGCAGGGGTTGGGGTGCATTATTGACCCCAATAATCACATTTTAATTTGATGTTTTTAAGTTTCCTTTGTACTTTGATTTCTGTTCGGGCTGTTCCCCCTCCTTTTTGGGGAGCTCCCCCTTTTACTTTGTCCTGATTTAATCGGAGTTTGTTTACTTGGTTTGGTTTGACCTAAAAAGAGGGCAAACAGGGTCCAGTGCAATGTCAGGCATTGGCCCAAACATCACAGAGTTGCCTTATCTAGAAATGGAAAAAAGGCAATGCTAGAGGCCCCTTTGGATGTCCTGTGATGTTGTTGCTCATATCTGTCAATTTCTCCAGTAAGTTCTGTGGCTGCAAGCACTCTGAAGGAGTGTGGAGCTCCTGGCTTGCAATGAGTGAATAGCTGTCAGGGTGCCGTTTAAATATGCCTCCAGGACCTTCGACCCATGAGGTAACGGTGTAACAGGCAACTTCCTGCCCACCTCACCACAAGATTAGCTTCCTTGCGGATGCATAATTAATGAACTGAACAGCAGAAGATCGTGCATGTGCAGCCATCTCACCACCCAGCAGGAATCATGCTGACCTTCCCACCCACCACCAGACTTAAGGCTCCAGAACAGAAGATACCCCCCTAATTTCTGACAAACTAAATCACTCTCAAACTCTATATAAAATTCTACCATATCATAATCATCCTTCCCTAGAGGCTCCTTTACTCCTGGGTTATTAATTAGCCCTTTCTCATTGCACAATTATAGATCTAAAATAACCCATTCCCTATTTAGCTGTTCAACATACTGATCTAGGGACATCCAGTGGTCCACTTTGTTAGACATATAATTGCATGTTTAGGTTTTAATTCAAAGTTTCTGGAAGTGCGAATTGATAATCACACAGCAAGGGGAATGGGGCATCTGGGACCTCAGTGAACAATAGGACAAACCCATGAGATTAAACGATTGCCAAATAAATAACAAGGCCTGAGGTAGAGGGTGAACTGGTCTAAGTGAATTCAATATCAAATCAGACACAGAAAGGAATAAAGATAGGAAAAGGACATTCAGATTAAGGAAAAAAGAAGGAAAATAAAAAAATATTTTGCTTTAAAATTTGACATTTTTTAAATCCTCTAAAAAAAATTAACAATTGGAAAAAAATGACCTTCCATACTTATTCATGTTTACTTTCTAGGCAAGTGAAGTTGATTGGCAGTCATTAACAATTATCATGTGAAAATCAGCCAAGCCTTCCTGCTATTGCTCCCAGATGGACAAGAGTCTTGCTTTGCTGCAATTAGAAAAAAATTAAATTTGAAACAAAGCTATTTTGAGGGCATAAAGGAAGGAAGGAGTGGAGGGAAAGGAATGAAATTCTTGAGACTGAGGGAGCTCTGACATTCACCATTTGGACTGGGGGTAGTAAATGAAAGTGAGAGAGCATGTACAAAGTGTAAAGGTGAGGTGAGTGACAGCAGAGCAAGGGGAAGATGAATATAAGGATGAATTGCATTTTAAACCCTTAAGAGTAATAATAGTGGTAAAGGAATGATAGGAAGGGAAATGGATAGTGAAAAGGTGAAGGAGTAGGTCATAAATATCAGGAACGCAGTATGATGCTCGCTTATTACTGCTCTTATGCCTGTCACAAAAAGCTTCTCCTAGCTCCTAAAAAGTACTGCTATCATCTGCCAGCTGAACCTGCCCTCAACTATCACCTCACCCCCTACAACAGTTCACCCAAATCCCATCCCAGGATCTACTTACAGGCTGGCTTTAATTGGAGAAAATGATTTCCAGAGACCAAAGGGAATCTGGTGCAGCTCACTGAGTTTATATAGGTATCATCCAAGACCAATTTGCAGTGAGCCTCGGATTGGCAATTTCAGGCATATATTGCAAATGTGATGCCTATTTTGTACTGGTTTCTAATTACCCAATTTTCCCAAACTTTTCCCAATTACCCAAACTTCTCAGCTGTTATGTCAATTTTTTCTTTTCAACAGGCATCCAGGTAATTTCATCTTTTCCACATGTTTCATGTAGGAGTCTGTTTCATTTTGTTGGCTGTAATTTGCCAAGTTCAGATTGGATTCCTTTTGCTTCTGTGTCTGTTAGTGAAAATTCTTCATTGTGAAATTGCCTTTTCTAAAGTACGTTGAATCACGGCTGGAGTCTGACATTGTTTGTGTCATATGTTCAGGATCCACAGTTAATTCGATCCATCTACTGCTCCACATGCATAATTTCATTCATCATGCACTGATTATTGAGGCATTAACTTGCTTATGGAACTGACAGACATACACATTCATTGAACTGGGTAATAAAATGTGAAGCATCCACCATGAAACCACATTGAGCCGATACTCAAATGTGCATCATTTACACACACAGACACACACACACAGGGAAACAGCAAACTACCTCAGAGAACCATGGTTATTTTCAATCAAGAAAGTCACATTGAACAGCATTTTGTAATTTTGCAAGAGCAATCCTCATTGCATAATTTCTTACCTTGGAAATCTGCCTTAGATAAATACATTTTTATTTTTATAATTTATTTGTTTTCTGCTTTCCTGAGAAGATGGGAAAATGAGCTCATAGAAGTTTTCATGATCTCTATAGCTCATATAGAATGACATGTGATATAGTTTTTGCAGTAGGATCAGCCTCTGTTGTTTATTTCGAACACTGCAAATACTCAATTATTGGGGTTCAAAAACAATCAGGAGTGTGATCTTAGATATGGGTGCTTTGCGTGGGAAGTCAGCTCTCTGTAACTGAAGTTAACAGGTCACCCTGTGACAGGTATATTAATAAACTGCAGCAGGTACTTCATTCTAATTAGCAGCAATCAAAAATCATTTAAACAGTCTGTTGTCATTTGTTAGTTAGAAAGGTCAATGGTGATGCTGATGGGGCAGGAAAGAGCTGGCAGTTTAAGAAATTGTTACTTACACTTAATGAATACATTTCACGCACTGTGTACTGTTCTTCAAGAATGCCTACTGAAATTACATTGTGTCAGCAAAGAACAGTAGATTTCAATTGAATTTGAGCCTTTTAATACCATTCATCATTTGGATCCCACATTCCTCCACAATTCACATCCCATTATAATAAACCTCATTTGTATTAAATTCTATACAGCTAGTTGCTGGCAACATAACATTTTTTTTCTGACCTTGAATAGGATCATTTCCTCCAGAAATAGTTAGTAAATTTTCGTGTTTTATGAAAATACATTTTCTTTCAATATGTGCCCAAAAATAAACAGCATTTACATATTTTTTGTACTTAATTTTACAATCCTGGAATCAATCCACAGCTGTCAAGAATTCACTCTGATTCCTCTTCAGTGTTCCAGCTATCCTCCAAAAACCAAAATTTCATGGGGGTCTTTCCATTAGCTTATGGCCAAGCAACCTTCCGATTTCTTTACTGACCTTACAACTCTGGATTCCACAGCTCAAGTATATCCTGTACAGTGGCTTAAAACATCAGAAAACACCCTTGGTTTCCAATTGCTCACTACTATGGTTTCAAACTGCAACCAATCTGACTCCAGAATTCCAACTGTAGCAAGGTTAACTGCCTTTCACTGAGAGGCTTACTGTATAGTTCTTCTTTTAGCTTCCAGCTAAATGGGGTGGCACGGTGGCACAGTGGTTAGCAGTGCTGCCTCACAGCACCAGGGACTCGGGTTCAATTCCAGCCTCGGGTCACTGTCTGTGTGGAGTTTGCATATTCTCCCCTTGTCTGCGTGGGTTTCCTCCGGGTGCTCCGGTTTCCTCCCACAGTCCAAAGATGTGTGGGTTAGGTTGATTGGCCATGGTAAATTGACCTGGTGTCAGAGGGATTGGCAGGGCAAATGTGTTGGGTTACGGGAATAGGACCTGCGTGAGATTGTGGTCAGTGCAGACTTGATGGGCCGAATGGTCTCCTTCTGCACTGTAGGGATTCTACGAAATCTTACCAACTTTGTCTTAAACTGAACACTAGCCCCAATCACAGGTTGCATCTCATGTACAATAGAACTGGCATTTAATCTAGTTCAAGTATAGGTCTGGCTTTATCTCTTGGCTTCCAAGAGTCACATAAGAATCAAAGCCCATTCTTTAGCTGCTTCTCTGAATCAGTCTTGCCTGCTGGCCATGTCCTAGCTGCTTTCAGAGAGATAACCTCAAAAAAACAAAGAATCTCACGAAGCTCCACCATGGCATTGTACACAAATGGATTGTTTCCAAATAGAGGTATAAATTTAATTCCAAAGCTTTCCTCAATTCTGGGAAACCACATGAATAACATAGAACATAGAACAGTACAGCACAGAACAGGCCCTTCGGCCCACGATGTTGTGCCGAGCTTTATCTGAAACCAAGATCAAGCTACCCACTCCCTATCATCCTGGTGTGCTCCATGTGTCTATCCAATAACCGCTTAAATGTTCCCAAAGTGTCTGACTCCACTATCACTGCAGGCAGTCCATTCCACACCCCAACCACACTCTGCGTAAAGAACCTACCTCTGATATCCTTCCTATATCTCCCACCATGAACTCTATAGTTATGCCCCCTTATAATAGCTCCATCCACCCGAGGAAATAGTCTTTGAACGTTCACTCTATCTATCCCCTTCATCATTTTATAAACCTCTATTAAGTCTCCCCTCAGCCTCCTCCACTCCAGAGAGAACAGCCCTAGCTCCCTCAACCTTTCCTCATAAGACCTACCCTCCAAACCAGGCAGCATCCTGGTAAATCTCCTCTGCACTCTTTCCAGCCCTTCCACATCCTTCTTATAGTGAGGTGACCAGAACTGCACACAATATTCCAAATGTGGTCTCACCAAGGTCCTGTACAGTTGCAGCATAACCCCACGGCTCTTAAACTCCAACCCCCTGTTAATAAAAGCTAACACACTATAGGCCTTCTTCACAGCTCTATCCACTTGAGTGGCAACCTTTAGAGATCTGTGGATATGGACCCCAAGATCTCTCTGTTCCCCCACAGTCTTCAGAACCCTACCTTTGACCCTGTAATCCACATTTAAATTAGTCCTACCAAAATGAATCACCTCACATTTATCAGGGTTAAACTCCATTTGCCATTTTTCAGCCCAGCTTTGCATCCTATCTATGTCTCTTTGCAGCCTACAGCAGCCCTCCACCTCATCCACTACTCCACCAATCTTGGTGTCATCAGCAAATTTACTGATCCACCCTTCAGCCCCCTCCTCTAAGTCATTAATAAAAATCACAACTTACATTTTTTACTGGAATTTACTGGTACATGTCTCCAATTCTTTAGCTAACTAAGCCCACGTGCCATTTTACGATTCTCACACTTTTACTCTGACCTTATTCACATTGGCACAGTGGTTAGCACTGCTACCTCACAGCGCCAGGGATCCAGGTTCAATTCCGGATCACTGTCTGTGCGGAGTCTGCACATTCTCCTTGTGTTTGCGTGGGTTTCCTCCAGGTTCTCTGGTTTCCTCCCACAGTCCGAAAGACATGTTGGTTAGGTGCATTGGCAATGCTAAATTCTCCTCAGTGTACCCGAACAGGCGCAACTAGGGGATTTTCACAGTACCTTCATTGCAGTGTTGCTATTGTAAGTCTACTTGCGACACTAATGAATAAACTTAAAACTTAAATCTTATTCAGGAAACAAAAGTTATCTTTTGAATTATTACCTTAAATCTGTGTCCTTCACCAGCCTCTAGATGTTTATCAGGGTTTATTCCCCACTGAACTGACATTTAAAATTACATTTCCAAAACTAAAAATCAATACCTCTAAATATATATGAACTATGACATTAGATACACATAACATGAATACTTATTTGAATACATTTTGAGTCAGTTTAATAAAATATGATAGCCCTTTCAGTCGACACACTTATTGAAGTCAGAGAGAAATACCTGCTCAAATTCACATTGACGTTTTGCTACATTATTCAGAGTTTAAAGTTGTTTACAAAAAATCATTATTGATCAGTATTTAGTAATATGTAAACTTTGAATGAGATTATTTCTGGGTTTAATACACAAGCTTGCACTGAGGTAGATATCTGTAAATAACGTGGCAAGGATCAATTAAATTACTTTGTTTCCTGAGGTTCTAAAGAGTAGATAATATTTAAGCATATGACATAATTGAACTAAAATACTTCAAATCACAAGGCTTCAATTTCACATCAGGTGGACAAATATGAAGACTGCATTGTAGGAGAGCAAAAAGATGGTGCAATATGGTTCTGGCTTACTCTGTTACTATTACCAGGAAATAACTTGTTGATAAGATACTAAAATATAGGCTTTAAACATAAAGTAGTGTAAGAGCTTAAAGGCCTTCACATTGTACCAATTTAACAACATTAAAGAAAAATAATTAAGATATCTGAGTTTGCGCACCGCATTTTCCACATTCAGTGTTGTACACAGCCTTAGTACACACTCTGTCCACTTGTTTCACCATTTTCCTCCCGCCAACCAGTCCTTCCTTGTCAGGAACAGATGGATCACAAATTTAAAAGGTGTGTAACAGTTAGGAGAATAACATTCAAGATAATTAAGTTGCTGCAAATATTGAAGATTTGTTTGAAGAAAGTAAAATTAACTGATGGAGTTGACTTTAACCAATAATGACTCCATAATTACAGAAATTATCATATGGCAAATTATTTCTGACTTTCATGCAGGCAACATTTCCGACTAATTCCAAATCTCTGGGATTTCTATACAGAAATAACTGCTGACTTTAACCAGCAACATTAAAATTAGTTATTTTGCCATCTGATACTAACCAATGGTGCACTGAATATTGGGGAGTAAGGAGGGAACTGGAATAATCCATATGATCACAATGCACTATTGGACAGACCAAGAATAGTAGTATTAGCGATCTGCCAATGGATAGTCCTCGGCTCATTTTTCACACCTCAGTCTTGCACTTTCCTCTTAAGTTGCTCATAGCGACCTCTAATTTTTAATTTCAAGCTGTCTAACATATTATTCTCTTTCTCCCTCTTGGTCTACATCCCTTTAATCTTCCGTCAATCACCTCCTTCAGGAAGTTCTTATGCCTTAGAACAGTGGTTCCCAAAGGGTGTGGCGCGCCACACTGGTGCGGCGAGAGAGGATGGCAAGTGTGGCGGGAAGATTCAGGGACAATCAAAGAAACATTTAAACATGGTTTAAACAAGCATTATTTTATACTTTCTGGATGTCCCATGATCATATTATAAAGTAGTTGTGTTCTATGTTATGAATCAAGCACTGCTAGGAGTTGTTTTATTTTGTTTTTGAATGTATTTCTTATCAATAAAAAATCCGGTGTGGCGCGAGCAAATTTTTATTCCGAAAGTGCGGCCCAGTGAAAAAAGTTTGAGAACCACTGCCTTAGAATATAGCCATCCAATGTTGTTGTTTTTTATTAATAATATTCACTAACAATCTTTCCTCCTCCATCATTCTGAGAACTTCATTATTGCACTAGTGTTCTCTCCGGCAAATGTGCTCTATCCTTCTCCAGAGCTACATTTCACAAATGTCTAGTCTTTGGATGTCTGCTTTTCTCAAGGTCCGCATTTCAGCCCTGTACAAAAAGACACTCCAAACACTCCAAATCACAGATCGATCATTATTTTCTTAGGATTGCTACCTGATTCTAAACGGTACAATTATTTATGTTTGGAGAGTACATTCTTTGCCAATGCTACTCCAGCTCATATTTCTTAATCAAAGTAACCATCTTCTGACAGAGGATCGGCATAAAAGACAGAAACCAAATAAAAGATTAAATTTGTAAGCACAGCATCTGCTCCATATTGATAAGGGTACATCTTAGAACAGTAATGTTTCCAGTGACTAAACTCTGACACCTGTTAAAATATTAATTGCACAACTTGTCAGAAATCATACTGAAAAAGTTTTTCATGCAGATATGCAACTTCAACATTTTAACTGGGGCTACTAGCTCCTGATTAAATGAACTTTGTAGTTTTTTATGTAGATTATTGTGTTTCCCAGGCCTCAGGAAACCTGGCAACTAAAAGGAGGCAGGGGTAGATTGTAGCATTAAGCCACATTGACTTTGAGTGTATGAATTAATGCAAAACGACAGTCTTACTGTTTTGAAAAAAAAGGTTTCTCATCTACCTGAATGTTATGGCTGCGATTCTCTGACCTCACCCGCGGCTGGCATTCTCTGGTTACCGCTGCTGTCAGTGGAGATTTGGCTGAGCACCAATTCTCCATTCTCACTGACAGCAATGGCAGGGCGTATGACATTGGAGATCTGGCCTATGTTTTTTTTTAAATCGCATTTGCAAAATGGCACAGAAGGAATTTGGACTCCCATGTATAACATTTTGCATTGCAGAATAGGCTTCATTGAGCCCAAAAATGTACGGTATCAATTTGGGCTTAGTCAGGTTCCTGGCATTAGACCACTCTTCAGCAGTTACTTGTGTAACAGTAGAGGAACAAGAAGCACAGTTGCAGTCTGAATGTTTATTTTTGTAGTCCCCTAAATAATTTCCAGCCTTTTATTTTGTTGGTAATTGTTCATCCCTTGGAAAGGAAGGTGAGAGCACAAAAAGCTCACAAACAACAAGTAACAGAACATTCTGAATGCCAATCTTGTTGTAACAACAAATACAACGCGGACGATTCTCCCAGCCTGCTGCGCTGCTCAAATAGCGCAGCGGGCCAGGAGACATCAGCGGCAGCCGTTTCGTGGGCTTCCCGCTGGGCGACCGGGCTTCTGCGCATCTCCCAGCCTAAGGTTTTCAGCGCGAACGGAATCACGCTGAAAATCAGCATGGTGGCTACTTACACGCGTTACCATACCTTTGTATATAATTAGCGGGTCCGCAACTCAATTCTCTCCGCCCACCCACCGCTCGCATCTCCCTCCTCTCCAGCGTGACATCATGCTGTTTCCAGGCCCAGGGATGTTCCATGGGGTGGGGGACTTTACTGAGTTCTGGGAGGGCTGCTGTTTCCAGGCTAGGGAGGGGGGGAAAGGACAGCCTGTGCTACTTGAGGGCTCATCAAGTCAGGCAACTGGTGCTCTTAGCAGGGACAGTCATGTTAACACAGTCACTCAAACTGCATGTACTCTGCAGTGAATGAGAACCCATCTTGTGATAATCAGGAAGCTGCCCATGCCTGACCTGCAACATGCCTGGAAGGGAACGCTGTAGTAGCACCCATGGCGATGGCTCAAGGGTGCGCAATGGCCATGCCTGCACACAAATCTGCATGCTCTCCCTGCCTGCTATGGCCATGCTGTCAATGGCAGGCAACCTAATCAGGTGACGCATGGCACCCCAGATTACGTTGTGTTGCCAGCATCCACAAATGGGAGCACTGGTCCCAGTGAGGGATTGAGGGCTGCTGGGATAGTAAAAGCAAAGACATGGATCTATCTCTCTCTCTCTCTAACCCCCAACGAGCAGATGGAGTTTGGACCAATAGGTCTAGAGCTGGCCATCATGGTGGCAGCTGCTGAGGAGCTAGCTAAGGCGGTGGGGGGAGTCGCACGGCCACTGCTAGACCAGCCAGTGGCAGAACCTGCAGAAGGAGGGCAAGGGGCTGCTGATTAGGTCCAGGAAGTGGGAACACAGTCTCCCAAGGGAGGGGGCCAGAAGAAGGAGGATGCGGAGACAGAAATTCTATGGGACAAGGAGGGTTTGAGGGCATGTGCTGGCACAGGCTCTGCTTGTGCAAGGAGACGGTGCAGCACCTATGTCAGGTCCTGGCAGACCTGGCACCTCAGTAGAGGGAAGGGTACCTGCTCCCAGTGGAGGGCAAGGTGACGGCGGCCCTGAACTTCTATGCCACTGGGTCGTTTCAGGCATCCAGTGGCATATCTCAGGCCTCTGCACACAGGTGTATGTGCCAGGTCACAGATGCCTTGAACGTCCGGGCAGGCCATACATCAAATTTGATGTTGACCAGGTGAAGCAGGAGGCCTGGGCTGCAGGCTTTGCTGCCATAGCTGGAATGTCCCATGTGCAGGGGGCTATGGATGGGACACACATCGCCATGTGGTCCCCGCGCAGTGAGGAGCAACCTTTTATCAACTGGAAGGGCTTCCATTTGCTAAACGTACAGTTCTGTTACAACAGACTGATCATTAGGCTGGCATAAGAACATAAGAAATAGGAGCAGGAGTAGGCCATCTAGCCCCTTGAGCCTGCACCGCCATTCAATAAGATCATGGCTGATCTGAAGTGGATCAGTTCCACTTACCCGCCTGATCCCTATAACCCCTAATTCCCTTACCGATCAGGAATCCATCTATCCGTGATTTAAACATATTCAACGAGGTAGCCTCCACCACTTCAGTGGGCAGAGAATTCCAGAGATTCACCACCCTCTGAGAGAAGAAGTTCCTCCTCAACTCTGTCCTAAACTGACCTCCCTTTATTTTGAGGCTGTGTCCTCTAGTTCTAGTTTCCTTTCTAAGTGGAAAGAATCTCTCCACCTCTACCCTATCCAGCCCCTTCATTATCTTATAGGTCTCTATAAGATCCCCCCTCAGCCTTCTAAATTCCAACGAGTACAAACCCAATCTGCTCAGTCTCTCCTCATAATCAACACCCCTCATCTCTGGTATCAACCTGGTGAACCTTCTCTGCATTCCCTCCAAGGCCAATATATCCTTCCGCAAATAAGGGGACCAATACTGCACACAGTATTCCAGCTGCGGCCTCACCAATGCCCTGTACAGATGCAGCAAGACATCTCTGCTTTTATATTCTATCCCCCTTGTGATATAGGCCAACATCCCATTTGCCTTCTTGATCACCTGTTGCACCTGCAGACTGGGTTTTTGCGTCTCATGCACAAGGACCCCCAGGTCCCTCTGCACATGGCCTATGCACGGCACCCAGAAAGTGTCCATGATAGTATATCATGAGGCATTCAGATATCCCTGGGCTATTTGAAGACCAGCCCAGGATGCTGGGATGGATTGTGGGGCACAAGTGCTACCCGCTGAGGTCATGGTTGATGACGCCAGTGCGGAGGCCTGAGACCAAGGAGGAAACCCGTTCTGATGTGGCCCATGCTGCCACCCGGTCCATTGTTAAGCGGTGCATAGGCCTGCTTAAAATGCTGTTCTGGTGCCTAGACTGCTCTGGAAGTACCCTCCAATACAGCCTTGTGCGGGCCTCCCGCATCATAATTGTGTGTTGCATTCTGCACAATATAGCACATGGAGGAGGAGGATCGGCACCTGCAGGACATGGAGGAGGTGCCGTACGAGGAGCCGGAGGATGGAAGACAGGCGGCGATGACGAGGGTCCGGCAGGGCAGCAAGGGATGCTTTAATTGCAGCATGATTCACCCAGCTGCTACCATCACCCTCCAGGAGATGATGCAGCTGCTCCCCCAACCCCAAGCTGCCCCTCAACCTCCTGACCCTTCCCCTCCCCCTTCCCCCCCACTCCCCGGTTCCGAGTCACATCACAACAGGGTAATGGGCCTGTGCTGTGGGGAAATTTCAAGGTGGCCAATTGTATCTTGGACAATTCAAAACTCGCAAGGCAAATATCTCTGTGCAAAGACGTAACAAAATTTATTAAACATAAAACAAATAAAAACAAACATACAGCCGACGAAAGACTCCCCAAGGGTTAAATAGCTCTGGGAGTAGAGCGACAGAAACGCTCCAAAAGGTCTGAAGGACATAGTCAAATACAGATCAATTGTACTTTTTTCTAATCAATAATTCCGCCTTTCCTTAGCTTAAAATCAATTTCATTTAACAGTCATACATCAATACAAATCTCTGTCAAATACTTCAACCAACCATGTGATACCTAATAGCCTGGTGATATCTCATTTGCCCAGTTAATATGGACGTAGTCTCCCTTCTTGGTTCTAACTACACCAGTCTTGCCTGGTAACGGCAGACGCTACCACAAAGTCAAAATGGACATTCCCACCAGCTCACTGCCAAGTTGAATAGGCATGTGTTCCTGCAACCAGGGGCATATCTATCCTTGTGTCTGGGCAATGAGTGCACCTATTCATTAATGTTGCAGAATACGTACCCTCATAGGAATCGACCCAATAAGACTTGACTAATCAGTTCCCAGACCTTTGGTTTTAAACTATTGATATTTACCACCATGCCTTTCAGTATCTTTGCTTGACTAAGGTAGACAATACATTTAAAATATCAGTACATATGTTTTAAAATCACAATTACTTGTTTTGATTCACTTACTGCATTCACATATGTGTAGCCGTTTGTTTAGCTTGCCCAACAATCATTTCACTCTTTACTGATCCCTTATTCTCTTAACGACTGCATTCTGCCTATGAATCTTATTAGCTGGTTAGAAATCCCCTTCCATAGCCTGGGCTGGGCTGGCCATGCTAGCGAGTCTTTGGTCAAGGCTGGAGGGTGAGGACGACTCGCTGTAAGGCACACTGGGATCCTGCCCTGGTGCCACACAAGTCTGACTCCTACCTGTTCTCCAACTGCACACTGGCACCTGGGCCCAGTAAGGGTTTTGACCACAAGCGGGTGAGCAAATGGGCCGGGGGTTAGGGCAGTGGGGGCTTGGGTGGGGGGTGGGACAGATGCCAGAGGATGGTGTTTGAAAAAGGGTCTGATGGATGCTGGGGAAAGCAGGGCAAGCTGTCTGCAACTTTTGGCCAAGGGGCCAGTATTGTGCAACACAGCAGTCTGCGCCTCAACATGTAGGTTTTTGGGTACACTCAGCCCTGTGGGGGGAGAATCAGAGATTAATCATAGCTGGTAGGTGCAAAAAACATTTAATTGTGATCTTAACAGTGACAAAGACCTTCACCCTGATTACTGGTGACCTTCACCCGTGCCCTCTTACTGACCCTACAATTTCTAATCTTACGTGGCCTACGGCTTCATCTAGGTGCTCCCCCAGGATGCACATTGGAGGTGGAGGTGCCCAACTATGATCCGTGCCCCGTTGCCTGTAATGGCCTTGATGGGAGTCCCCTGGAGGGCCCCAGCTGATTTGCGAATGACACTGAAGTTTCTGTGCCACCCTGTTCATCCATCTAGCCCTGAGATGTCCCGGTGTGAGGAAGTGGGAATTAGAAAGGCCTGGGTAAATCCAGAGTCTCCCGGGGGGAAGGCACCAACATGGGCTCTAGCCCTTCCTCCTTCCTCGGGGTGCCCTCAGGCTGTGGGGACACTCCAACTGAGACACCAGGACAGCTGGACTGAGCTCCACAAACCTTGGTGTCACCTGGCTCTGCCAGTCCTGGAAGTCCAGATGCGTCTACCCCATGGTCTGCGACCCCTCAGCACAGGCCCTCTGAGACTTGGCCAAGCTCTGGGGCTCCTCCGTTACAGCGTTCTGTGAGCGAGCCACGCTCTGGAGCCCCTCAGCATTAGCCCTGTGAGACTGGCTAAGTTGTCAAGTCCCACAGTCAGGGCTGCTGTGTCTCCAGAATCCCTGCGAGAGCCCCAGCCAGGGCCAGCTGTGTCTCCAACATGCTTCCGACACTCATGGCCATGGCCCCATGTGCCTCCAGAATGCCAGCGACACCCCTGGCCCACTGTGTTTTCAGGATGGTCTGCACCCTGTCACCCATGAGGTCAAATCCCTGAGCCACACTTTCCACTGCGGATGCCACCCTTGCAGTGTTGGCCTGGATACCATGCTGTGCCTGCACCGCCTCCTGCGACAGCACTCTGGTTGACTCCTCAAAACAGCCTTGCTGTTGCTGCATGGTTACTGACAGTCCATCCACAACTACCTGTGTTTGCTAATGCATCTCCACCAGCTTCAGGATGACCGATCCCTGAGACCTAGCGCCTGGCTTGGGGCCAGCTGAATCCTCGCCTCTGGCAGACTTCCGCGTGTTCGAGCCCTCAGATGTATTCGCCTATCTTGATGTGCATCAACGGCTGTGATGTGCTCACTAGTATGTGACCCAGAAGTCTCACCACTAACATGCCCCACCGTTGTGATAGTCTCTGTGTTGGTGGGTTGTGTTGTTGATGCCTGTGCCAATTCAGTGGTGCTGTCCTCAGAAGATTCCTCAGCGCGTCCCTATGTGGTGTCATCGGAGGTGCCCTGGGGAGTCTTAGCAGGAGCAGCAGGGGAGGCGGTGACACCAGAAAGGCCTGGAACATCAGGATTGATCCCTGCAACAAAAGACATGCCAGTGGAAGAGAGGGGAAACAGTCTGCACAGCATGGCACATACTTCAAAGAAGTCCTTAGGAATAGGATTCAGCTGATGCTCACTTGCATGCTGGATGCCGACCTGGCTGCCGGAGACCATTCTCTGCTCTGCTTCCCCTGCCAGCTCCAGGGCGTGCTGCTCAAACACTGAGCGGGTGCAGCTTGGGTACACCATCACAAGTTTTTTCCCCTCTCTCGGCAGTATGTGTGGTTTTCTCCTGTGGGGACATAAGGGGGATTGAAAGCATAATCTATGGAAGAAAATGGGGTGCAATGTGCGTCGGGGGTGAGGGCATTCGCGTGGACCGTTTCAGGGCAATGCCTCCCCATTGTGGGGTGCTGATTGGGGAGGGGGTTCCACAGGAGTTGGAGGCAGTGCTGGGGGGGTTGGGGGGGGGGGTAAGTGCAGCATATGTACTGGTTTCAGAATGGGATGCACACTCACCCTTGAAGAAGGTTGTTCATCTTTTT
The DNA here is from genome assembly GCF_964213995.1 of Mustelus asterias. NCBI lineage: Eukaryota > Metazoa > Chordata > Chondrichthyes > Carcharhiniformes > Triakidae > Mustelus > Mustelus asterias. Next base: position 125,943,816 of record NC_135803.1, on the reverse strand, counting down.
GCGGCACTGGTCTCCAGAATGACGTGCCAGATTTTTTTTTGATTTTGATTTATTATTGTCACATGTATTAACATACAGTGAAAAGTATTGTTTCTTGCGCGCTATACAGACAAAACATACCGATCAGAGAGAAGGAATCAAGAGAGTGCAGAATGTAGTGTTTCAGTCATAGCTAGGGTGTAGAGAAAGATCAACTTAATGCAATGTAAGTCCATTCAAAAGTCTGACAGCAGCAGGGAAGAAGCTGTTCTTGAGTCGGTTGGTACATGACCTCAGACTTTTGTATCTTTTTCCCAAAGGAAGAAGGTGGAAGAGAGAATGTCCGGGGTGCTGGGGTCCTTAATTATGCTGGCTGCTTTGCCGAGGCAGCGGGAAGTGTAGACAGAGTCAACGGATGGGAAGCTGGTTTGCGTGATGGATTGGGCTACATTCATGACCTTTTGTAGTTCCTTGCGGTCTTGGGCAGAGTAGGAGCCATACCAAGCTGTGGTACAACCAGAAAGAATGCTTTCTATGGTGCATTGTAAAAGTTGATGAGAGTCGTAGCTGACATGCCAAATTTCCTTAGTCTTCTGAGAAAGTAGCGTCATTGGTGGGCTTTCTTAACTATAGTGTCGGCATGGGGGGGCCAGGAGAAGGTTGTTGGTGATCTGGACACCTAAAAACCTGAAGCTCTCGACCCTTTCTACTTTGTCCCCATTGACATAGACAGGGGCATGTTCTCCTTTACGTTTCCTGGAGTCAATGACAATCTCCTTTGTTTTGTTGACATTGAGGGAGAGATTATTGTTGCCGCATCAGTTCGCCAGATTCTCTATCTTATTCCTGTACTCGGTCTCGCCATTGTTTGAGATCCGACCCACTACAGTGGTGTCGTCAGCAAACTTGAAAATCGAATTGGAGGAGAATTTGGCTGCACAGTCATAGGTGTATAAGGAGTATAGTAGGGGGCTGAGATCACAGCCTTGTGGGGCACCGGTGTTGAGCATGATCGTGGAGGAGGTGTTGTTGCCTATCTTTACTGATCCTGGTCTGTGAGTTGGAAAGTTCAGGATCCAGTCGCAGAGGGAGGTGCCGAGGCCCAGGCCACGGAGTTTGGAGATGAGTTTCGTGGGAATAATAGTGTTGAAGGCTGAGCTGTAGTCAATAAATAGGAGTCTGACATAGGTGTCCTTGTTAACTAGGTGTTCCAGGGTTGAGTGCAGGGCCAGGGAAATGACGTCTGCTGTGGACCTGTTGCAGCGGTAGGTAAACTGTAGTGGAACCAGGTAGTCCAGGAGTGCATGGGCACTTACACCTGCAGCCACAGTCTCCCATTTGTGCATGACCCCTTGGACGACGGCCTTCAGTGGGGTAGAGCAACTCACACCTCTCCTCCACTGCATCCAGCAGGCAGGCCTGCTCTATTTCTGAAAATCTGTGTGCATTTCCCCTCTGTGCCATCTTCCTGATATGACTGCCTGTGTCCATACTTGCAGCTTATATACAGCTCTGCCTTGTTAAGGGAGTCCAGGTACAATCATAAAAGCAAGTTACTGCGGATGCTGGAATTTGGAACCAAAAGAGAAAATGCTGGAAAATCTCAGCAGGTCTGGCAGCATCTGTAAGGAGAGGAAAGAGCCAACATTTCGAGTCCAGATGACCCTTTGTCAAAGTGTTTGAGCTTTGACAAAGGGTCATCTGGACTCGAAACGTCAGCTGTTTTCTCTCCTTACAGATGCTGGCAGACCTGCTGAGATTTTCCAGTATCTTCTCTTTTGATTCCAGGTCCAGTCAGTTTGGGCCACTTTGAGGGTGCAGGGGGAGATGGGAAGACAAGCTATGTCCAGGTCAGTGGAGAATGGGGAGGCAAGCGATGTCTGCGTCAGTGGGGGATGGGGAGGCCAGCGATGTCCATGGGGGAGTGAGAAGCCAGCGATGAGGCTAGCAATGTTCTTGTGGGAGAGGGGTGAGAAGCCAGTAATCAGGCCAGCGATGCCCATGGTGGGGTGAGAGGCCTGTGATGAGGCCAGCAATGTCTATGGGAGGTGAGAGGCCAGCGATGTCAATGCTGGGAGGATTTGTTTAGCAATCTCCCAGAGATCGGCGCATACGGGGTGGACCACTTAGCACGCTGATTTCAGCCTCTTCAGTGGGGAAAGGCCCGCCTACCACTTTTCAGAGTGATTCACGCTAGGGCACTCTGCAGTGCTCAGAGTGTGGGAGATTCATTCTAAAAATCCCGCTGAAAAAAATCAGCGGGAGTTACTCCAGTTTTTACGCAAATCCAACACTTAGAATTTTTTTGGGAGAATCCCAGCCAACAACTTGCAATAAAACATCTCAACATGCAATCATAATATGTCAATACATAGCATATTTCACTCACGAGTGCTCAGTCTACCAGAGAATCCAAGACAGAGGCCATCAGGTTTTCAATTTTCTTGAGTGATTTGATTGGTGCACATGCACATTCTGTTTTTTTTTCCTCCCAAGTCGAATATTAATTAACAAGGCATATTTCTTTATACAAAACACAATTAATGCAGTTGTTATTCATTGTGATACTGATAAAGTCCAAAGTGCATTATGTTTCATCTAAGTTGGCTACCATCTTTCAAAATAATTCATATATTATTGGTCCTAACCTTCACACGGTCACAGTACTATAGTCAAGTGCTACTCAATTATTACAGTTTCCGGGGGTTGTTAACAGCAACATAATGATACAGGACAACAAGGAGGAAATTGCCAGCATATTGGCAAAGATTGCTATCTGTACGTCTGTGATCATCCCCCCTGAGGGGCTGACAAATTCAACTCCACTCCAAGCCCTGACCTGAGGCCACATCTCTCCAACAGCGGCACTACAGGATGACTACTCATCTCTAGTTTGTATTTTTCTTGAACTTCCTGATCAGTGGCTTCCATCCCTACTTGCTATGTGCTCATCTTATGGTAGAGATTCTCCCCAAAAAAATTCGAAGTGTTGAATTCATGTGAAAACCAAAATAAATCACAAGGCTTTTTCAGTGGCAGTGTCAAAATGAAACTCCCACACTCTACAGTGCAGAGCGCCTCAGCGTGAATCGCACTGAAATTCCCACATGAGAGGCCGGCAGCATAGCGCTGAACGGGCCACTGCGCATGCGCCAATCCGTCAGCACCAAATCGGCGCATGTGCAGTGGCTCCTGTCTGCTGGCCTCCTGATTGCTGGCTAGCTCGATCGCTGGCCAGCCCCGCGATTCCTGCAACACTCGCCCTCTCACTGGTCCCCATGCATGTTTGGGCCCAGTCTCGACTCCACACTGCAGCCCTGAACTTCTGCCCCCCCCCCCCCTCCCCACTGTACTCCCGACCCCCCCCAGCAGGATGACCCCGACCCCGATGGCCAGCCCTGATCGCTGGCCTCCCTCCCCCGCCGATCCCAACTGCAGAGTGGCAGCAGGACCCTCCATCTCCGGAGGCCCCGTCTCCACCAGGCCCCATTGGCACTGCCCAATGGTGCCCCTGGGCATTGGCACTTTGCCCCTTGGACAGTGCCAGGGGATCCTCTGGTTGGCCCCAATCGCCCCCCCCCCCTTCACTCCAGGGTGATAGGGTTGCCAGCTCCCCAAAAGTGGGCAGCTACTGTTAACCCCGCTGGAGTGAAATACTCCTACTGGGGGAGTGGGGAGGAGGTGGGGGGAGAGGCTAATGTGCCCAGAGATTTCACTCCCAGGCCCGCTAATTTTATTTAAATTGCAGGATAATACTTATTTGAATAATTTATGCGGCTCCCCACTGATTTCTGGTGCAGATGTGACACCGCCAGAAATCCGGCACTAGTGGATGCCCAGCCGGGCAGGACGTCCAACGTGGATCCCGCGCATCAAGTGGCACTTGAATCTCCTGGCTCGCTGCACCAAAAAATTAACGCAGTGGGATGGGAGAATCGCCCCACATTATTTTCAAAACTAATTAAAACTTCTATCGCAAACTTTAATCAGTTCATCTTCATCCTTTCAGATAATGTTTTTTACACTTCAAACTATCACCTAAAAGGTAACATATGCAAAGACAAGCAAGCTAATCTGACAACCACAGTGAATCTACGAAATACAGATAGTTAGCTTTTGCTTTCTATACAACCTCAAGTGATAGTGTCACAGTCAATGGCTTCTATTTGTTGAACCTCTGCATTTCTCCACAAAGAAGGTAAAAAAAGCTCCAATGAACTCATTTGGTGTTTATATAATTAGTCATATTAATGGCAATATATTGCAACCAAACATTCATTAAACGGTATCATTAAACGCTTTATTAAATTCCCAAAACAAATATAAAATATTAATATTTGATCAAAAGTAACAAATCTCATATTCATAACAATATTTTAAAAATCAGCTTTGCCACCTAGCTGCTAATCAAAATAACAATAATTCTATTTCCACAGTGCACAATGACAAACTTACGTGATAAAAAGATTTTTCCACAATCAATTCGCCTAATATGCTCATAAAATATTTTGTCATGTTCTACAATCATCAAAAAGTATGTTTAAATCTTTATGATCTTGCTTTGCCTGCACTGTAATCAGCAGTTATATTCTCCATATAATGACGCAACATATTGCAAACTATCTTTAACATAAGGCAATTAAAGTGTCATTATCATCATGGTTTCAGTCTTCCCATTGTGGGATTTAGACATATTTCCTGACAATTTTATCATGCAAAAAATAAATGAGATGTGATCTTAGAAATTTAGTTGGTCATGTGAGCTCAGGCTACTCTTAATGTTCATTGGTATTCACATGGCATATAAAGATGATTTGGGTTTTGTGCTTGCATATTCTACTCAAGTTCAGGGTTACTCAATACCTGTAAGTCGACTTCATGTTCATTTTACCTACTTAATATGTAGGTAAACAATAGCATGAACCAAGGATCAAACAGACAATCGGTGCCAAATCAGTGCTAAACCAAGGTTTAGGCAGTATTTGACAGTCAAATGAATAATATTCAGTACAGTATGTTTACAATAACTTACAAACTTTATTATCCTCATTGAATTACCAAAATTAATCTCTTAGGAACAGATTTTCATGTTGACTGTGGGAATTAGGAATTGGGTTTTACCTCACCGAGTCAATCCCACCTCCGTTGTGAGACTGCTGAGAGTTGAGTCCAGGTCCTAAGTAGTCTGGAGATGGGCCTGCTGCCAGAGGAGAAATGGAGGTGAGCCAATTCCAGAGCAGACAGGTTAAAAGGCCTGCTGCCATTCCCAAAAAATCTGTCTAATGCATCCATTCCAATCAATGGCTCATCTGTATACACATTCTGACCACATTAAACTCCCCCTACTTTCACCCTGTCCTCAAACCCCCTCATATTCTCACCCCAATCCTTCAGCCTCCTCACTCCTTCAGCATCCTTACCTCCTCACCTCGCACCCTCACCCATTTTAATTATAACAGTTGGCTTCAAGCCTGGAGCAAGCTGGAGGAGCGGCGTCTCATCTTCCAGTTGGGCACTTTGCAGCCCTTGGGAGTCAACTTTGAGTTTGGCAGCTTTAGATTTTGACCTTTCTCCTCCATCTTAAACTCCCCCTTCTTCCTTTTGTTTTAAATATTCCACATCTGTATTGTCTCAATGCAAAACACCCCCTCCCCTTCTCACACCATCTGTATTTTGTTCTTCAAGTTGCTACTTTTTGTTGCAGTTTCTACAGTTCTCACACATTCTCCCTCCTTTCAGTTCTGACGATGAATCTATGGACTCAAAACATTAACTCTGTTTCTCTCCTGATAGATGCTGTTAGACCTGCTGAGCTTTTCCAGCATCCTCTGTTCTTTTTTCAGATTCCAGCATCTGCAGTACTTTATTTATTTTAGAGTTGAAATGGTGGATGTGTGTGGCTGGACTAGATAACTCTGATGTGCCTCCCACTCCACCTGCAAGTTTCATTTGAACCCTCTTTGAACTCACTTTGCATTAAAAACAATTCTTCAAGATAAATCATAAGTAAATTCTTCCAAGACAACATGACTGCCATTTTGTGTTTTTATTATTAAGCCTAACGATTATGAACTCTTACCATTTTATTATCCAGCAGAAATAATCTCCAGGGTATCTCTGGGGTTCCCCTAATCCAACACTGAGGACTCAGAAGTTTAGGCCCAATGTTTCAGTTAATTATATGTTATTGCAACTCACCTTTTCTCTTCCGTTTCCTATTTCAGTGGTGCTCACAACTGTTAATTCTTGGTGCAAATGAACAATTCCTAGTTCTAGGTCATTATACCTGCATCAAATACCTCTTACCTGAGTAAATGTATTTAAGAAAAAATGGATAGTACTTATTTTTATATTTGTATATTCAGTTTTGTTTTATATTACATGGTCATACCTCTTTAAATTTCACTATTAAAGATTGCTCTGACACATCACTCATTGATGTAGATTTGATTTATTTTGCTATTGAACACAGCAACAAATCCTTTGATCTTAATGGAATTGATTTTCATGACATTCACAGTTATCACTCCAACATTTTACAAACACCATTTTGAATTGAAAGTTCCTTACTAGTTACAAACTGTTGTTTTCTGATAGAGCATTTTAATCTTAATACATTAATCATTTATACTGCAAAATCCAGTGAGTCTAATGTTTCTGTGGGTGTTACTCCTTCTTGTAATTGTTCTCAGAAGTATGACTTCAAATGCTTTTCTTGAGATTTAAAATGGATTATGTGGAACATAGATTAAATGTAAGATTTAGGACAAGGCAGAGGAGAATCTTTTTTGTACAAAGGGTTGTGAGGCTGGATTGCACAGACAGATTTTGTGTAATCCTTTCAGAATATGAAGAACAGAAGAGGAGATATAGAAATAGAGTGGATACATGGGATTAGGTTTACTGCCCAAATGAAGCATCGAATCACAAATTGTAGAATGATACAGCACAGAAGAGGATCATTCAGCCCATCATGCCTGTGGTGGTTCTTTGAAAACAGTCTCTCCTTGTTCATCCACCAAAACTGATCAGGATTTTGATTGCCCCTATAAAATCTTCTTAACTCTACCTGCTCAAAGGAAACAACAGCAGCTTCTCCTGTCCCTTCACATAACTGAACTCCTCACCCTTGGTACCATTCTTGACACCTTTCCTAAAGTGCATGTCCAGATTGCTGCAGTTATAAATGCTAAGCATATATTCTATTGCACTGATAATAAAGCCAAGGATATCATTTGTCTTTTTTAAAAGTCTTCTCAACTTGTCCTGCACTTCTAAAGATTTAGATACATACGCCTGCAGATCTTCATTCCGACACCCCCTTTAAAATTAGTTTATATTGCCTCTCCTCATTTTTCATGCTCTGCGCTAAATTTCATCTGCCATGTATCTGCCCATTTAAAGAATCATTAACTATTTACGGGTTATTTGCTGGTTGATTTCCTCCGTAGCAGCCCCCCTCTCTCCCCAATCGGGCCACCCCACCAGACTCCGCCCCCATAGGTCTCGCCCCCCCACATAGACCCCACCCCACATAGGCCCCATCCCACAGAGGCCCCCCCAATTGGTTGGAAACGCCAAGGTGCCTGGTGAGCACTGCTGAGGTGCCAGGCTGGCAGTGCCAAGTACCAGGCTGGGAGGCCCAATGGCCTCCGTTCTACCAGCAAGGCCAACACAGCTATTCCCCGTTCATAGGAAGCAGGCCTTTTCCTCACCAGAGTGAACCTCTCCCAGTGAGGCCACAAAGGCAAGTGAGCCCGGATGATTGAACGCCAGGCTCGCTATTGCCATTTAAATCAGTATTAGAATAACTTTAAATAATTTATTCAGCCTCTCGCCCATTTCTGGCGAGAGGCTGACCTCGTCGGAAATCTGGTTCTCGTAAGATTGCGAGAGTTGAGAAAATTGGGGCAAGCCGGTAAAATCTTGGCCCTCATCTCTGGGATAAATCTAGTGAACCTCCTCTGAACTGCCTCCAATGCAACTACATCCCTCCTCAATAAAGGGGACCAATACTGTGCACAATACTCCAGGTGCGGTCTCGCTAATGCCTTGTATAGTATACTCTATACACCTGTAACTCTGTTACTGTCTCCACAGTGCTACCAGACATGCTGAATTTTCCCAGAACTTTCTGGTTTTTTTTTGATTTGGAAAGTACTAGGTTGTTTTCCTTCCTGGCGCAGAGATGCCAGAGAATTACTTCTTCTGTTTCTTCAGTTCTCTATCTGAAAGCAGTTCTGACCCACAGTGCTGCAACCTCTATCATGGATTAAAAAAAACTCTATTCCTTTAGCAATAAATGCCAAAATTCTATTTGCCTTCCTTATTACTTGCTGTATCTGCATAATAATGTTCTGCAATTCGTGCACAAGGACACCCAGAGCCCTCTGTACTGAAGCATTCTGAAGTTTCTCGCCATTTAAATAATAAGCTGCCATTCAATTTTTCTAACCGAAAAAGATAACCTTACATTTATCCATGTTAAACTCCATCTGCCACATTTTGACCCACTCACCTCACCTATCCATATCCATTTGTAAATTGCTTATTTAAAATCATAGAATTGATACAGAATTTCTTTATTACAACTTACTATCCCACCTATTTTAGTGTCATCTGCAAATTTGGCTACAGTACCTTCTACACTGAGTCCAAATCATTAATATAGATTGTAAATGTTTGGACCCAAGGCAGCTTAACAGCTTGATATTAACTTGTAAATCCTTCCTTTGACAATGACAAGCAGTAAGAGTGGGAGAGATTCCTGGTCAGCCATGAGATGGAAAGAAAACTGGAGCCTGCACTATCACTACTCATAACTCGGGATTCCAACATTCATGTAAAAGTACAAGTTGCGACAACAACTTAGACTCCTTGGTGGGATGGTTGGCTCAGTTGGTTGTGGATAAAATTGGTACCAATAGCACAGGGTTCAATCTCTGTTCCAACTGGGGTGGATTTAGGACCTGCCTCTATCCATGATAGAGGTTGCAGCACTGTGGTCAGAACTGCTTTCAGATAGAGAATTTAAAGAAACAGAAGAAGTAATTCTCTGGCACCTCTGTGCTAGGAAGGAAAACAACCTAGTACTCTCCAAATCATAAATAAAAACAGAAAGTTCTGGGAAAATTCAACATGTCTGGTAGCACTGTGTAGACAGTAACAGAGTTAACGTTTTGAGTCCAGTATGACTCTTCTTCGGAACTGATGAACATGGGAATATTTGGAACTATCCTAACCATATTACTTCTGCTGAAAAGTAGGTGAGTGTGCCCATTGGGTTAGAACAGGGTTGCCTTTCAGTTGAATTAACCTCCCCTATGGAATTGTTTTCCTCTACCCACAGTCTAGATTATCGCACAAAGATGCAACAATAACATTGCCCAGGCAACCATATCCAAGCAAGAGTTGGTACCTACAGGAAGCACCTACTGGGAGGCATGGTGGCACAGTGGTTAGCACTGCTGCCTCACAGTGCCAGGGACCCAGATTCGATTACCAGCTTGGGTCATTGTGTGGAGTTAGCACACTCTCCCTGTGTCTGCATGGGTTTCCTCTGGGTGCTCTGGTTGTGCGGGTTAGATAGATTGGCCATGCTAAATTCTCTCTTAGTGTTCCAAGGTGTGTAGGTTAGGGCGATTAGCGGGGTAAATACATGGGGTTACGGAGATAGGGGCTAGGTGGGATTATTCTCGGTGCAGGCTCGATGGGCCAAATGGCCTCCTTCTGCACTATAGGGATTCTATGATTCATTAATGTTTGAGATATGGGATTAAAAGCTGCAGGAAATGATAAAACCAATCTAATCAATCTCCTTCAGGTTTTCATATATTTTCTAAGAACAAGAATCTGTAACATCAAGCGGGATTTTCCTCCCCCTCTGTGGCGTGTTTCACGGCAGCGGGAGGTGGGACGCCACTTGCTGGCAGTGGTATTTTATGGTTCCGCTGTTGTCAATGGGGTTTCCCATTAAAAACTCCCCTCACTGTCCGGAAACCCACAGTGGGGTGTGCCATCAGCGAGATCTTACAAAAGGCAACAAGATTTCAGCAATTGGCGGATATATATACCTATAGAACCTGAAGGGTCAATAATTAGTGGAAAGAAAAGGGCACAGGGAAGGAAGGAAGAAACAGAACAAAGAGAGTAATAAAAAAGAGGAAAGTTTGGTTCCTTTAATTACTTCAGGATGTCTCAAATTGCTTTGCAGCCAAATGAAGTGCTCAGCAGCTCCCATTAATGGGATAGTAATAGTATAATCCAATTCAATGATGGTTGAGGGATAAATATTACCGAGGATGCCAGGAAAACCTCACTGCTCTTCTTCACATACTCCGATGAAATCTTTTATGTTCACCTGAGAGGAAGATAGGGTTCACATCTTTGCAAAGTAAAGCACATCTAATGGCACTAAAATGTTAATCTAGATTATATTTTCAAGTCTCTAAAATACCACTTGAACCCACGAGATTGGCATTCAGAAATGGGTGATAGAGTCATTGGCTGGGATTTTACGGCAGTTCACGCCAGCAGGATTTTCCCATCCCGCTGCAGTGAATGGAGAATTGGCTGGGTGCCGAATTCTCCATCCTCACCGCAGCAACAGCGGGGTGTGAATGGCCAGTAACATCGCACTCATCGAGTTTTACAGCACAGAAAGAGGCCTTGCGGCCCATCTGTCTGTGCCAGCCATCAAACACCTATCTATTCTATTTTCCAGCACTTGGTCTGTAGACTTGTGCTATACCACTGAGCTAAGGCTGACACCTATAACAGAGCTAGCAACTAGTCCATGAAGCCCAATGAACCAAAACCAAACTGAAAATGCAAAATATAAAACAATGCACATAACACTATAACAATAATGTACTTAAGGAATCTGCTGAGCAACCTTGGATGCAGGATTCCTGTTGTACCCATTTAAAATAAGTAGCACTTTTAGTTGGAAACTTATAACAATTGAGAAACTTGACAAGGAATCCTATTTGATTAAATATTCAATGTGAACAAGCTTGTGCATTTAGCCTGATTTTAGCCACCAGCATGGACAGTTGGGAAGCAGGCTCATTACGTTTTTGGTGTGGGAGGAGAGAAGCCCGATTTCCTAACTGACACCTGCTGCTAGTATGATTCCATGCTGCATGTCGAGACAAAGAACAAGAACAAAGAACAAAGAACAATACAGCACAGGAACAGGCCCTTCGGCCCTCCAAGCCCGCGCCGCTCCCCGGTCCAGGATTGAATCCTGAATCCAGGATCCCCGCCCAATTCTCCAGCCTATCTACATACCAATATCCTATCCACCAAGCTGTCCCTCACAGCTACGATGCTTTGTTCATTACAACCTATTAACTCACCCCCATTCCAGACCATGTGATCTCCAGGGAGAGGCGAAAACCCAGAGTGAAAAACCCTTAGGAGGTGGGGGCATAAAAATAAACCTAGTTATTTTCAGAACAAAAGCAACCCAGGTATCAGCAGGCTTTTCAATTGGAAGAGGCATGAAAGTCAAACTGAACTTGGCCTCAGCCCTTATTGATAGATGCATTTCTAACAGGGGTCACAAGCTAAATTTCCTCTCCCTACCCAGGCGCTGAGATCAATTATAGCATCCCAACTATTGGTCCAGCTTGGATCATCTAACTCAATATAGATCAATCTTAGACTGTCCTGATCGATATGGTTCACCTATTTATGATTAAACTTGCTGAAACACCCTGAGCTGGAAGCTGATAGAGAATGACATTTGTAACTTGAAAAAAAAACCCTCCATGTAAACACTGAAGCCTGTACCTTACACTCGAGGCTAAATGTTCACTCTACTGTAGAAGATACAATATATTTTTCAACCATAAGGATGACATTTGAAGCACTCAAACACTGGCACAATTTATGCGAAACCAAATTTCAAAGACAGTAGGATTGTGTAAAGCAGACACTTTTCCGGTGCCAGATTTTCATTTTCAACAGGCTGAACCCTGTGTTACCGTCAGAAAGTTAGATTTGTAAATTCAAGTACGAGCTCCAGGAGATGAGAAATCAGAAACCTTAGTAGCAATTGTCTTGAATCAGACTCAAAGAGAGTGCAATGAACTTCAAAATGTAAATTATAGATACATAAGAGGTTTTCCTGGCTATGTGCCTTTGAAAGAAAGCATGTTTCACTTTGGTAAATTACCTAGGAGAAAAATGACAAGAGCAATCTTATTTCTTTGCAGCTGGCCGATCAGCTGTGGCTTCTCATCAGGACGCACACTATGTCTGCCTCCCAGATCGACAGCTAGGACAAGTTAAAAGAAAAAACACACACACACAAAATACCGACACGTAGAATGTAACTGGTCTTTCCCCTGCCTATAATCTTACACAGTTCTGCACAGAAATAATTGCAAGGTGACCATTTCTAAATCAGCACCTATTATGCAACTCTCCCACATGGTATCAGCTTTTTTCAACTAGCTGTAGGCTGAAAACTCACAATCTGATTGAGACCAGATTGCTTAGAAAAAGATCAAAGAGCTGAAAGTGCAAAATGTGACAGTAGGAAAAAAATAATGGATGACCGTTGTACCTAAATGCTAAAGTTTAATTGCAGGAGAGAATAACAGTCAGCTTTCTCCAACAGAGAAGATGAATCTGCCACTGTTAATGTAGGCTCAATACATTTCCGATTTTAACATGGCTGGTATCAAGGTATTATTCCTTCTTTAAGGAGGCTAACATTTAATATTTCACTGTATCCCTCCTGTGCACTGCTGACCTACATGATGCATTGAGGATTTATCCTAAATTCATCTGTACAAACTGACGTGATTAAATATTTCAACATTTCCAATAGTTGTACATTGTAATTAAAGTTTAATTGTCTTGCAACTCAATCTTTTTAGCACACAGGTGACTTGCTTTCTGTTACCTAATTTGGAGGAGGTGTTATACAAATTAGATAATATAAAGATTACTTCTTGAGATACAAAGGCATATTCATCGTCACCACAGCAGGCCTTATGACATCCCAGATAGACCAAACCCAACAAAACACACAACTGAGCCTGCTTTTGAAAGTTATGTTGAGCTCTGCAAGGCTTAAGTCCAATGAATCAAATCAAATTAAAACTAGCAATATATTCATCTTTTAGCAGGTAGCCTTACAATTACGTATCATTGCACAGATGCCTAATCTGTCTGATGTGGTTGAAAAGAGCTGGACTCTTAAATAAGAATCGAGAGTGATTTGAAAATTGCTTTTGTATTCATCCATTAATCTGTCATTGTTTTCTGTCAAATGGGATGGCTTTTAAATCTTTCCATTTCTGATAACCCCTGAGTTTGCAAACATCTGGGACGCTTATACTCTGCATTAATACCGCCAGTTTGTGAAGCACTCATTTGGTTAGATGAAACTCACAGGCAGATCTGCTGATGTCTCAGAAGATCGTAATGGATAACAAGGAAATAACAAACTTGTCAATGTATGTTTGGTACCTGTTTTCATAGTGGAGGGACAAATGGCAGCTGTTCCAAGAAACCTAAAGGTCAGTTAAGGGAAAGAACTTAGTGGATTTAATTTTTTTTTCAAAATTGCTAAAAATAATGGAACCTAGGGTCGACATACCTTTAGGCTCTGATAATTTCCACCCCAGGATATTAAAAGAAGGATGTGAAGAAGTTGTAAATACGCATTTCTCAAAGTTCTCAAGATTCAGGAATTGTAATGTTAATTGTAGATTACAAGCATCTCTTGATATTTTGAGAAGGGAAGAAGAGAGTAACTATGGCCTGAATTTCACGAGCAGGGGGATGAACCAACATCAGGTGGAAATGTAGATTGGTGGCAGGCAGATTTTAATAACAAGAACCATTCAAGAGCCAGCAGGTAGGAGAGCCAGCCAATTAAAGGCAGTGGGGAAGTCCTAATGCTGGCAGCTTGCACACAAGTGCCATTTTAAAGACATGTCCTGCATTCAGGCAGATTGAAGACACAGGTATAAAAAAGAGGTCTACACCAATGGAGCCATTAGGAGGATTTGATTTGATTTGATTTATTATTGTCACATGTATTAACATACAGTGAAAAGTATTGTTTCTTGTGTGCTATGCAGACAAAGCATACCGTTCATAGAGAAGGAAAGAAGAGAGTGCAGAATGTAGTTTTACAGTCATAGCTAGGGTGTAGAGAAAGATCAACTTAATGCAAGGTAAGTCCATTCAAAAGTCTGACAGCAGTAGGGAAGAAGCTGTTCTTGAGTCAGTTGGTACGTGACCTCAGACTTTTGTATCTTTTTCCCAAAGGAAGGAGGTGGAAGAGTGAATGTCTGGGGTGCGTGGGTTCCTTAATTATGTTGGCTGCTTTGCTGAGGCAGCTGGAAGTGTGGACAGAGTCAATGGATGGGAGGCTGGTTTGCGTGATGGATTGGGCTACATTCATGACCTTTTGTAGTTCCTCGTGGTCTTGGGCAGAGCAGGAGTCATACCAAGCTGTGATACAACCAGAAAGAATGCTTTCTATGGTGCATCTGTAAAAGTTGGTGAGAGTTGTAGCTGACATGCCTAATTTTCTTAGTCTCCTGAGAAAGTAGAGGCATTGGTGTGCTTTCTTAACTATAGTGTCAGCATGGGGGGACCAGGACAGATTGTTGGTGATATGGACACTTAAAAACTTGAAGCTCTCGACCCTTTCTACTTCGTCCCCATTGATGTAGACCGGGGCATGTTCTTCTTTATGCTTTCTGAAGTCGATGACAATCTCCTTCATTTTGTTGACATTGAGGGAGAGATTATTGTTGCCGCACCAGTTCACCAGATTCTCTATCTTATTCCTATACTCGGTCTCATCATTGTTTGAGATCCGACCCACTACGGTGGTGTCATCAGCAAACTTGAAAATCGAATTGGAGAGGAATTTGGCCATGCAGTCATAGGTGTATAAGAAGTATAGTAGGGGGCTGAGAACACAGCCTTGTGGGGCACCAGTGTTGAGGATGGTCGAGGAATGGTTTCAGGATGAGAAAGGGTCACTCGACAATCCACCTGGATTTACGCCTGATAAGGGAAAGGAAAGATGCGCTTTTTCCAGCAGACAGGAGGAGGAGGCCAGACTAAAAAGCCAAGTCTAGAGTTGGATGTAATAATGAACAGCCATTTCGTACAAAAACTTGGACCAAGTATAGAAAGCAATTTAAAGACCTTCTGCGGTCTGGAGAAGTCTGTGGATTTAGATCTGCAAACTGAAAGCCTATCATGAAATAAAAATTGAAATGTGAGGCCAGGTGGTAGAGCTATGCAATGGGCAACACCAGACACCAATATCCACATCGAGGCACCCAGTTCACGTGCACTCAGTGGTGGATGACTGATGACTGTTACATTGAGAGTGTTGAATGGCCACATCACCATGCCATTCCAGTGTCATGATGCTACATATTTAGAGTGCCTTAGAGTGACAAGCACAGATGGGCCAATGATCTGAGTGACAATATGCTTTCATGAGAAGCACACTCAGAATACCAGGGCATGTCATTGAATTGGAGGTGCCTTCCATCACTGTGTTAACACCAATAGATGAAAAGGTCAGAAAATATTGAATAGATCACAGCAGTGCTTTCTTTCACTGAGCTGGAGGCTGGCGGGAAAGCAAGGAGAGTGAATAAAGCATTGGTTGACACACAGATCAGCCATCATCTTATTGAAAGACAGAATAGGCTAGATGGATTGAATGGTCTATTTCTTTTCCTGAGTTTCAAAATCCAATTTCTTTCACTTAGTCTTCCTTAGTGAATTTGAAAACGTTACGATTTTTGTTGTAGATAGCTGCATCTAGAGTTGGCAGGACTGACAAGTCTGGCTTGCGAAGTATAAAAGAAGCTTTATCCATTTGGAACAGAACCAAGCCTTTCTCTCCACAACCTGATTTAAGGCCTGTTTTAAACTTTACTTTTTTGTATCCTTACATCCATCACTAGGCTGACAAGCAACTTTTTCCAGATTTTACCTTTGATCGGTGTTTGGGTTTATTTCTTGTACATTTGACTGTTTGTTGCTTTTGTACTTTGTACTTTCCAATATGGCATTTTCTATATATGCTCTACATTTCTAATGTCACTCAGCTGTTGAAGGATAATTCTTTCAATATGAAAATCAGTTTAAACATTTTGAACATCTATTTATGGACCAATAGAAATAATTGTGACTGACATCTGCTTCTCAATGCTGAGTAAAAGCAAAAACGGTGCAGTACGAAATACGAACAAAATAAACTAAGCACTGTAAATCTTGTAAATGTGTCCCTGATCACTGCATGGCTCAGACTTTAACTTCACCCTCCAATTCCCAATCTCTTTTTGTTGTCTTTGGTTTTCCTGCACTTTTCCAAACAGCCTCAACATAAGCTTCATGAAGGGTATTGCAATTTTTCCTGAGGCTGCTGCAGCCTTCTGGTCCGATCCTGACTTCAGTAATTTCAAAGTGTGACTGTAGCCTTTGTTTAGCTTGCAGCAGAGGATAAGGTTTAGGTCTGCCAGTGTCTATGATATTGGCCTCATTTTATATCGAGGACTGGCAATTATACAAAGTGTTTGCGACATTCTGTTTTCATTTCAAATATACTGCAAGATTTTTTTTCCACTTTTGTTGTCTTTATTTTCTTAATCTTTACCAGATATTTTCACCGTCTTGACTATTTAAATGTCCTTGTGTCCTTTTAAAAGCTTTCCATTGCCTCATCAAATCATCACGCTTTTGTTTATTTATGATGCAGTTTGAAAATAATTCAACCCATTAGTCTATTTTCTTTTATTGCAGTATCTGTTGTTTCACAAAAGGAAATATCCTCTTCATATTCACCTTGTCAAAACGCTTCAGGATCTTTTGGGCGCGATCTTACTGGCCATTTATGCCACACTCCTGCTGCAACGAGGTTGGAGAATTTAGCATCCAGTCAAACCTTCATTCACTGCAGCGGGATGGGAAAATTCTGCCAGTGTGAATGGCCGTAACATTCTGGCCTACATGTTGCAATCAATGCATCTTTTACTCTTCTAAAGTCCAGCAGATACAAGTCTAACGTGTCTAATCTTTCCTTGTAAGGCAACCTGCCCATTCCAGATATTAGTCTAGTAAGCTTTCTCTGAAATCCTTCCATTGCATTAATTTCCTTTCTTAAGTAGGGAGATCAATATTGTACAGCAGTACTCAAGATGTGGTCTCACGAATGTCCTGTATAACTGAAGCATAACTCCTTACTTTTGTATTTAATTCCTCTTCAATAAATGATAGCATTCTATTAACATTCCTAATTACTTGCTGTACCTGCATACTAACCTTTTGCGATTCTTGGATCAGTACACCTAGATCCCTCTGCACCTTAAAGCTCTGCAATCTCTCACCATTTTTATTTTTTCTGCCAAAATGGACATTTCACACACAAAAATAGAAAATGCTAGGATATCTCGCAAGTCTGGTAGCATCTGTGAAGAAAGAAAATGGAATATATGTTTCAAGTCCATATGACTCTTCTTCATATTTCACATTTCATATTCACAGGCAATTTCACATTTTCCCACATTATATTCCATTTGCCAGATTTTTGTCCACTCACTTAACGTATCTATATGTCTTTAGAGCCTTCTTATACCCTGTTCACATTTTACTTTCCTACCTATCTTTGTGCCAGCAGCAAATTTAGCAATCATACCTTCAGTTCCTTAATCCAATTCATTTATGTGCCTATGTCACCCTCAGTACTTTTCCCAAGCGATGTTTAATATGGAGTCGTACCAATTCATTAGCTAAGGACAGTAAGTTATAATCATCAGGACATTTTCTTGCTCATACTTGACGTGATGCCATGGGGAAGGGATTCTTCAGGTCCACTCGCCGTAATGGCGAATCCCGATGGCCCATTGGATCTTGCATGAGGGCTAAATCAGGATTCCCGCTGGGTGTCAAGCTGTTTGCGAGTCCCCCAGCTTGCCCCGCTGGCCCCAATCAAGTTCAAGTTCAGTAAGAGTTTTAACAACACCAAGTTAAAGTCCAACAGGTTTATTTGGTAGCAAATGCCTTTAGCTTTCGGAGCGCTGCTCCTTCGCCAGATGGAGTGGAAATCTGCTCTCAAACAGGGCACAGAGACACAAAATCAAGTTACAGAATACTGATTAGAATGCGAATCTCTACAGCCAACCAGGTCTTAAAGATACAGACAATGTGAGTGGAGGGAGCATTAAGCACAGGTTAAAGAGATGTAAAGAGACACTCACATTGTCTGTATCCTTCAGACCTGGTTGGCTGTAGAGATTCGCATTCTAATCAGTATTCTGTAACTTGATTTTGTGTCTCTGTGCCCTGTTTGAGAGCAGATTTCCACTCCATCTGATGAAGGAGCAGCGCTCCAAAAGCTAATGGCATTTGCTACCAAATGAACCTGTTGGACTTTAACCTGGTGTTGTTAAAACTCTTACTGTATTTACCCCAGTCCAACGCCGGCATCTCCCAATCAAGTTCCCAGAGCGGGCGGGAACCTACTTATTATGCATGTTTGCCTACTTGCTTTAAATTAATTGGCCTGGAAGCCCGATTCAACCAGCTCCCACGATGCTCCGGCCTCCCCTGCCGGAAGTCCTGTGGATGCCAAATGGTGCTACACTTTAAAAGTGTGGACCAGGCGCACTGGGCTCTGAGGATGAGCAAGGAGGTAAGTAACGCCTCTAAAAGGCTTCAGGTGTGTAGAGGGGATTTATTGTAGGGAATGTGGGGTAGGGGGCAAGTTCTGGGGGAAAGGACTTGACCTTAGGGGATTTACCCTGGGATGGGGCCTCGTGGCTGAACTCGTCCGTATTGCCATGGGATGATAGGAGGTCTCTGCTGAACTTTGAATTTCAGGCCCCTGAGCATTGATATTGATGTTTCCTGTCAATTGTAGGTTTGAAAGCCTCCTGTTTAGATGGAAATGCATGCCCCTGGACATTTGTGAACCTTCTAAGTTAAAGTTACACTCCATTCAAATTGTTGGGTAGGACTTTCTTAATTTCAGGAACCATAGCTGTTACCAGAGGTCTCTGACCTCCTTTGGCTGACAGGAAGGCATTGGTTTCCCTCGCTCATCAGGAGTTATTCACCTTCCGATCCATAGAGTGTCAAAAAACTATTTCACTTACAGTCAAACCACATCAAGGAGGGTATTAACTGGCTTAGTTTACATAAGGGACAGATGGAACATGAGCTGCTAAAAGCTCTTTGACTGACAGCTGAGGGGGAGATCAAAGCCTGCGTGATTTTTACAATCATCTCATGCCTCATTGACCCTGAAGTGATTCCTCTTTTAAGCACAGCTGTTATTCTGGGCTCTTTCTTCATACAGTGTTGTTCCCAACTGTCTGGAACTTTCCTGGACAGAAGGAGATTTCTAGTACTGCTTTTTTTCAGCTCAGTCTTTTTATCTTTGCCTGCAAAGCCTCGAGCAGAAGTGGGAAGTTTGGATGGACTGCTTACTGCACCAGATGGTCCTTTATTTCATATCTATCATTCTTCCAACAAAGGCAGATCTCTCTGGCAGTACTGGCCTGGGTGCCACACATTGCCAGCACCATATCCTGCGACAGAAGGCTTTCAGATTCCTCCAGCTGGTCATGTAGTTGCTGAAATGTTGCTGACACCCCTTCCTGTAAAGCCTGGTTCTGCATCTGCATCTCCACCACAGGCCCACCATCTGCCTTGGGGGCAGCTGGCTCCTGGGATCTGCCCATTCTCTCAGATATTCCTGCCTCTACCTGATGTGTTTCAGCTGCAGTGTGATACACTCCAGAGAGTTGCCCTGAAGCTTTTCCACTAACATGTCCCATCGAGGTCATTATCTCTGTGCTGATGCTTGATTCAGGCGAAAGGAGTGTTAAGAGGTCAATGTCCTTCCCGGAGCTCTGCCCCAGGGTTCTGTGAGGGTTGGTCGTGGGGGAGCGACCCCGGATGGCCTGGTCTCTTCTGATGGAGCTCCTGAATGACAAAGGGCATGGAGTCAGCGTTTGGCAAGGACAAGGGGATGGGAGAGTAGGAACTCACTTGAGACATGTCATCTGGATAATGGGATAGTGGAGTCTTACTTGTCTGCTGCATGCAGACATTTCTGTCTGTCATGACACATTCCGGAGCTCCCCCATGAGTTCCATTGCCCTCTCCCCGAAGGGGGTCAGCACTCAGATCCTACCACCAGTCTTGGCCTGCTCCCTCCTGTTTGGAAGAGCTTCTCCTGTGGGGACATAAGGATGTCATTTCAGCCACTTGTTTGGCAGCATGTATAGCTATGGCACCCAGCATAAAGGTTGTTGTGAGGAGCATGGCTGGGAGAGTGGGGGAACTTTTGGTTTATGTTGGTTGTTGGGGTGTTGGGTGACTGTACGGGGTTAATGGTTAGATGCCAGGGGTCTGGATCAGGAGTGGTGCCAAGGGCAGACAGGTGGGCATTCACCCTTGCAGCTCTAAGGAGGTCATTCTTCTTCTTGCGACAATGTAAGTGTGCTCCTGGTCAAGCTGTTGGAGCTTACTACCTCCCCGCCACATCCCAGGTTGGGTTGAGGATGATGTCTGGAGGTCTTCAGCCCACATGGGGGAAAAGTGTGCCCTTCCTCTACTCTACTGCATCGAGTATGTAGTCTAGGTCCATGTCCAGGAACCTCAGGGCTGTCTTCCTTCCAGCCATCCTCTTGCAGGCAGTGCTGTGGGGAGCATTTAAATAGAGCTCGTGCTTGTCATGGGGTCACAGCTGATTCCTGACTCCAGCGAATCAGATGCCTGGGGAGTCAGGAAATCAGCATGATCTCCATGGGGGGAGCCCCAACCCATTTGCATGCGTTGAATTCAACCTCTTCAGTGCTGCCAGCGCCAGCAGGAAACACTCCAATTTTCCTGCTGGCGGCAGCACTTAGTATTTTCCCGGTGAATCACGGCCAATATTGAGGACTGCTAGGGTAACCTCTTCCTGACTGTATACCACAATACTGTGCTATCTCTGGTGGGTCTGTTGTGCCAGTGGAATAGGGCATACCCAGAGATGGTGATGGAGGAGTCTGGAACATTGACTGTAAGGAATTATTTAGCAAGTAACTCTGTTATGGATTCTGTTGAACAACCTGACTGTTGTTGCAGCCCATGCCCATGTTGTTAAACATTGAGTGATTCAGTACACTCCTGGTTCAACCTCATCGATTGTAGGAAGGCTTGGAAGTGTCCAGAAGTTGAGCTTCTCGTTGCAGACTCTTCTCGGACCTTGTAGCCATATTATTGATCTTGCAATGGCCACCTGCTCTGGGATGTTGATTGTGGGGCAACGGTGAAGGGGAAGAGGAAGAGGTTGAACATTTTTGTTATTGGACCTAGTGATTACTTGGCACTAAGAGATTTTGAATGCCTTCTTGTTAGCCCAAGCCAAAATGTTGTACTGTAGGCATGAATGGTTGCTTATCTTTCAGTTTCAGTTCTGATGAAGGATGAAATACAAAACTTATCATTTCTATTCAAAGGTTTCAGATGGTCTCACAGGATATTGTTAGTGATTTCTATTTTCCTTTCAAGAATCTTTCAGTTGTGACATAAGAACTTTGATGGCATTTTCACATCATGACATCAATTCCTGAAATAAAAATGCATTCCAGACGTAATGCACAATGTTGAATGCAAGAACAATGTATTAACATCAGATAATAACCACTTTACAGTGTAACATTTTGAAAATGCAACTCATCCCCAAGCATTGAGTCAAGAAATCATAGTTTTAGCTTTTCCCGAGACAGTGATCGTTTTTGAGGATTAAAGCCCATCAAAGATGGTACACAAGCCCTTTTAGCTCTATTCATAATGCAACAGGTTGAAAATGTTCATGGACACATCATTGCGTGACCAACCCTTACTAACTGAAAGGATTATTGCGGCTTTCAAAAAGTCTGCTTTCCTGATTCATATTCAATTACTCATTCAATAACTTTGCCCTCCGAATCATTGTATTTTGAAATTTTACGCACCTTCATGTGTAAAGGATTCTTTGGGAGGCAAGGGATGAGATTGCAGAGCCTTTGGCTTTGATCTTTGGGTCCTCGCTGTCCACGGGGATGGTGCCAGAAGACTGGAGAATGGCGAATGTTGTTCCTCTGTTTAAGAAAGGGAATAGAAATGACCCTGGTAATTATAGACTGGTTAGTCTTACTTCGGTGGTTGGTAAATTGATGGAAAAGGTCCTTAGAGATGGGATTTACGACCATTTAGAAAGATGCGGATTAATCCGGGATAGTCAGCACGGATTCGTGCCTCACAAATTTGATAGAATTTTTTGAGGAGGTAACTAAGTGTGTTGATGAAGGTAGGGCAGTTGATGTCATATACATGGATTTTAGTAAGGCGTTTGATAAGGTCCCCCATGGTCGGCTTATGATGAAAGTGAGGAGGTGTGGGATAGAGGGAAAGTTGGCCAATTGGATAGGTAACTGGCTGTCTGATCGAAGACAGAGGGTGGTGGTCGATGGAAAATTTTCGGATTGGAGGCAGGTTGCTAGCGGAGTGCCGCAGGGATCAGTGCTTGGTCCTCTGCTCTTTGTGATTTTTATTAATGACTTAGAGGAGGGGGCTGAAGGGTGGATCAGTAAATTTGCTGATGACACCAAGATTGGTGGAGTAGTGGATGAGATGGAGGGCTGTTGTAGGCTGCAAAGAGACATAGATAGGATGCAAAGCTGGGCTGAAAAATGGCAAATGGAGTTTAACCCTGATAAATGTGAGGTGATTCATTTTGGTAGGACTAATTTAAATGTGGATTACAGGGTCAAAGGTAGGGTTCTGAAGACTGTGGAGGAACAGAGAGATCTTGGGGTTCATATCCACAGATCTCTAAAGGTTGCCACTCAAGTGGATAGAGCTGTGAAGAAGGCCTATAGTGTGTTAGCTTTTATTAACAGGGGGTTGGAGTTTAAGAGCCGTGGGGTTATGCTGCAACTGTACAGGACCTTGGTGAGACCACATTTGGAATATTGTGTGCAGTTCTGGTCACCTCACTATAAGAAGGATGTGGAAGGGCTGGAAAGAGTGCAGAGGAGATTTACCAGGATGCTGCCTGGTTTGGAGGGTAGGTCTTATGAGGAAAGGTTGAGGGAGCGAAGGCTGTTCTCTCTGGAGCGGAGGAGGCTGAGGGGAGACTTAATAGAGGTTTATAAAATGATGAAGGGGATAGATAGAGTGAACATTCAAAGACTATTTCCTCGGGTGGATGGAGCTATTACAAGGGGGCATAACTATAGGGTTCGTGGTGGGAGATACAGGAAGGATATCAGAGGTAGGTTCTTTACGCAGAGACTGGTTGGGGTGTGGAATGGACTGCCTGCAGTGATAGGGGAGTCAGACACTTTAGGAACATTTAAGCGGTTATTGGATAGGCACATGGAGCACACCAGGAAGATAGGGAGTGGGATAGCTTGATCTTGGTTTCAGATAAAGCTCGGCACAACATCGTGGACCGAAGGGCCTGTTCTGTGCTGTACTGTTCTATGTTCTATGTTCATCTGATTTGTTTTGGCCTGATTATTACAAATGCTCTCAGTATCTTAGCAAAATATTTAAGTCTTTGTCAAGTGATCATTGAAGCTGGTGAGGTGTATTCGGCTTAATGATGATTTAAAGAGAAAGTGAATAAAACATTCAACTAATTTTGATAAGAGTTGCATTTTTACATGAAGAAAATTAGTTGAACTCAAGCAGCTGTTAAATATTTCTGGAGTGTCATTTGAAGTAAAATCAAATGCTACTTCTTTCAGCTTGTGAATAAGTCTGTTTAAAAACCAGCACAAGGATTAGCTTTGTAATATAATTCAGCAACATCAGTAAACCAAAACTCTGCAGTTATCTGTGGAAAGCAGAAGTTCTTCAGGATAGCAAAACTTGATTCATCAGCAAGCTTCAACTTTAGCCAGCAATTGCTCTGGTCAGTTTGGCATGAAAGATTTTCACAGCTTAGATCGGTGATAAAGTAAAGTTTAAAGTTTTAAAGGTTAGGGGATGATGCTGTATACATTACTTCATGGTTTTGGCCAAGAGGCAGATGACATTTATGAAGCTTTCATATTTGAAATAGAAGGTAAGGAATTAAATATAGAAAGTGTTTCAAAAATATGATGACAATTTTGCTTCAAAAGGCAACTTAATTTGTGAAAGGCCACTCCTCCAAAAGTGGAATCAGAGAATGGAAAACCGTTGGAATTATTTGTCTAAAGTCTCCATGAAGGGCACCACTCTGCATTTGACACATAGAAAATTGAGAATATTCAGGGTAGAATTATGATTGGCATTACTGGCAAAAACCTGCCACAAGCACTGCAAATGAAATCAGAAATGACACAGCCTTCCAAATAGCACATCATTCAGAGCTGATAAAATTCCAAGTAGAGGGTCAAATGTCAAAAAGGACTGAGAGAAACAGTCTAGGCAAAAGGAAGGACAGAAATGAAATAACTTTCAGAAGAAGAGTGCTCTGTCAAACTATAAAGTACTAATCTTGTACACAATACAATCACAGACACAGTCAAGAAGCATATGTAATCCAAAATGCAGGAAATGCAATAACCAAGACATTTTGAAATGATTTATTTGCACCAAAGCTTTTAAAACACTACTTGCAAATGATAAACGACCTCATTAGTTCTTCTTAGGTCAATTATGTGTACTAATGAACATAGAAAAATCACTGAGTTTATATTTCAAGATTGGCGGCAATATAGATATTACTGTTATGTCACAGTATCCAGACCATCGTGTTTCCTTTCAAGACCTTTTTAACAAGGGTCACATTGTCTTGCTTGAGAGTCACATTGTCTTGCTTGAGAGTACTCAACAAATGTTTCTTTGGTGACATTAGGCAGATGAAACTTGAGGCTCTCAGGCAGCACTATGTCTTACGGCTTGTGTAGAGCCTATAGTGTTACATTCTCAATTCTCTCTAAAGTGGAAGAGGAAATAAGAAGAATGAAGCAAGCTGACATCACTGAGTAAGGTAACTGAATGGTGCACTCCAATGGTAATGAATAATGGAAGAATATGTTTCAAGGGGAACCTGATACACCAATGGGGCTCCCTATACAATCTGGATGCAAACACATTTAATGCTATTCATACCCATGTTACATCATTTACATTTATGCTTTATTCTGATGACACCTCAGAAGTTAGTAAGCCATTTCTCAAGATCGTGACCCTCAACTAAATGTATCCCTGGACTAGTCTTTTGCATCAACAGAATATACACAACAGTCCCAAAAAATGCTGCAAGTGATGGAGATCTGTAATTTAAAAAAGGTCAAAATGTTGGAAACACTCATCAGGTCAGGCGCCATTATTGGAGAGAAAAGCAGAGTTCATGTTTCAGGTCAATGACCTGTCATCAAAACCGGAAGATGTTAGAGATGAACAGCTTTTAAACAAGTACAGAGTTAGAAAAAAGGAGTAGGGAAAGAACATATTGAGCTGGCAGCTACAGGAATACTTGAAAAGTATAAGATAAAAATATTTTAACTCAAGTCTTAACTCCTGGCTAGTTTTCAGTGTCATTTTTAGTTTCAGTTTAAAACTCATCCACTGCAGTGAAAAACAGTCTTTGAACTTCCAGCTTCATTATCATCTCATTTGTCCTGGTTGCTGATGTTGATGTTCCTCTTCCTCGGGGTGTATGGGCTTCCATTCCAAATAGAGAAAGCAAAAATGGCATCCATGATAAGCTGGAAATACTCAGTCAATAGTCGAGGCAGAGAAATCAAGACACAACAATCTCCAAGCTCCCAAATGTCTTACAACAGCACAAATAATAAGGATCTAAATACCTGCAAGTGAGTACCACTGATGGGCAGAAGTTCCACTCTCAACTGCTTAAGCTCACACACAACGCAGCACATGATCACTGCTGAGTGGGCTTATTTAATGTGGGTCGACGGTCAGCTGACATTTCCTCCATTGAGGAGAGCAATACCTGCCCTGTGGAGCTCCAATGTCAAGAAACACACAGGGTAGGCTAAGGGAAAAAGGGAAGCTTATTTAAATACCAAGAGCTCAATATCACAGAAAGTTTTGAGGAGTTTAGAAAGTGTGGGGTGAAATTAAAGAAAGGAAATTTAAAAAGCAACAAGAGCAACAATGAAAAGATATTGGCAAGTAAAATCATAGAGTAGGAGGTTCATGAAGGAAGGAGTAGGATCAATTGCAAACCAAAAAGGTAACCCATCTGCAGAGGTGGAAGACCATGAGCATGGTTCTTAATTAATACTCTGCCTGTCTTCACAAAAGAGGGGTCAATATAGAAATTGTAGTTAAAGTTTTTAAGTTTATTTATTAATGTCACAAGTAGGCTTACATTCACACCGCAATGAAGTTATTGTGAAAATCCCCTAATCGTTACACTCCAGCACCTGTTCGGGTACACTGAGGGAGAATTTAGTACGGCCAATGCACTTAACCAGCACATCGTTGGGACTGTGGAAGGAAACCGGAGCGCCCGGAGGAAACCCACGCAGACACGGGGAGAAAGTGCAGACTCCGCACAGTGACCCAAGTCAGGAATCGAACACGGGTCCCTGGCACTGTGAGGCAGCAGTGCTAACCACTGTGCCAGCAAGCCACCCTTAAAGAGGATGTGTGTGAAATTTTGGATGGTATAAACATTATGAGAAATAAAATACTAAGATGTTAAGCATCTTTAAAAGTAGGTAAATTGACAGGCCTGCGTGAGATGTATCTCAAGCTGTTCAAAGAAGCAAGGGAAGAAATAGTGGAGGCTTTGACCATCATGTTCTAATCCTTTCTGGTTGCTAGCGTGTTGTTGAATGATGGGAAGACGGCTAACATTGTACTGTTGTTTAAGGAAGGAGACTAAGTAATTATCGGCCAGTCGGCCTATCTTCGAGGGTGGGCAAATTATTGGAAAAAATCCTGAGGGAAAATATTAATCATCAATTAGAAAGGTATGGACTGTGAGCATGGATTTGTTAAGGGAAGGTTGCATCTGACTAAACTGAATTTTTTGAGGAGAAATCAAGGGAGGTAGTAGGTTTGATGTAGCGTAACTGGATTTAGCAGAGCTTTTGACAAGGTTCCACGTGGAACCGACCAGAAAAGTACAAGTCCATGATTATGCAGGGTAAAGTGGCAAGCTGAATCCAAAGTTATCTCAGAGGTATGACACAATGGGCGATGGTTGATGGGTGTTTCGCAATCACCCAGCAGGCTGTTTCCAGTGGATTTCTGCAGGGTTCAATATTTGGTCCCTTGATTGAGTCTGACCTAAATGGAAGGAATATGATTAAGAAGTTTGCAGATGATACAAAATTGGCTACATGATTGATCGTAAGAAAGAAAGCTGTAGAGTGCAGAAAAATAACAATGAACTGTTCAGGTGGGCTGAAGAGTGACAAATGAAATCCAATCTGGAGAAATATAAGGTAACATTTTGGGGGAAGGCAAATAAAGGTATGAGAATATATAATATAGTCACTAAGTAATGTAAAAAAAAACCAGATGGATCTTGGAGTACATGTTCAAATATCCCTAAAGGTAGCAGGGCAAGTTAGATTAGGTGGTTAAAGAAGCCATACAGCATTATTTCCTTTATTAGCCATGGTATAGATATAGGAACAGTGAGGCCATGCTAGAAATGTAAAAAAAGGAATTAAGTTAGACCACAACTAGAATACTAAGTATGGTGTTAGCCATTATATTACAGGAAGGAAATGGTCACACTAGAGTCTGCACAGACACGATTTACATGGATATTGCCAAGGCTGGAACAGAGGAGGCTATCAGGATAGTTAACTGAGGTGTTTAAAATTATGAGCGGCCTGGATAGACCTATTTTCCTTCGGAGCAGCATCAATACCAGAGAACATAGATTTAAAATAA
Organism: Mustelus asterias; assembly: GCF_964213995.1. NCBI lineage: Eukaryota > Metazoa > Chordata > Chondrichthyes > Carcharhiniformes > Triakidae > Mustelus > Mustelus asterias. The sequence goes on along the minus strand of NC_135803.1, from coordinate 125,915,931 downwards.
CTGGCAGAAAGATTAGAGGGGAGTTGAGAAAGTTTTTCGCCAAGAGAGGATCAAGAATTCAGTGCCTGAAAGGGCTATAGAGGCAAAAACTTTCATCGCATTTACAAAGTGGTTGGATATCAGTTGAAATAATGCAGACTTCAAGAGCTGAATTGTAGAACATAGAACCTTACAGCACAGTACAGGCCCTTCGGCCCTCGATGTTGCGCCGACCAGTGAAACCAATCTAAAGCCCATCTAACCTACACTATTCCAATATCATCCATATGTTTATCCAATGACCATTTAAATGCCCTTAAAGTTGGCAAGTCCACTACTGCTACTTGTAGGATTAGGCTAATTCTTTTTTGGCTGGTTCAGAGATGATGGGCAGAATAGCCTCCTTCTGCACAATAAACCTTTACAATTCTATGATTCAATAAAGTCAAATGCAGAGTGGCACTTACTTAGTTCCATTTTCATTATTTTCAATAGTGTATATTCACCAAGTTAAACAATTTTTCAACTGAATATATAATCTGATCCAACATAAATAATGCAAAAACAAAACTCTTTAAATATGAGAGAAGTACCTGATAATTTAAGACATCTTTAACTGGATTCCACATGTGACAACCTAATATATCTTGTGACTTGATTGGATTGTGGCAAGAACAGGACTAACATGAAATAATTATTGTATCACAATTAAACCACTTAATTAAAAACAATTAGAGGCAAATATATTTAATAACCTCTTTTGCATTGATTTATTAACTAATGTAGCAGCAATTATAATTGTATTCATCATTGTTATTTTTACACCATTAGCAAGTCAGAAATATTTCTAACTGAACAAGCTTTCAATGAGAAACTAGAACAGGATTTTGTCAAAGGTCAAACAATTAAAAATATATGATAAATGAAGCATGATGTTTAAGAAAATACTGGCACCACACAATCATCGCTGTATAATGAGTATATCATCACAGTACAACATGCTGAGGAGCATTGCAAGCTCCAGTTTAATTTCCTTAGTGCTCTCTATACTAAATTGTTGAGGTCAATTGTAATGATATTTTCTGTTTTTGGAAATGTGCTTTAGTTCCCTCCTTCTGTAGTTCCACCCACAGTCTGCATCAAGGATGCATTGGTGACAAGCTTCCAGACCACAGTTAATGCCCAATGGATGGACAACTCGCATTCCCCTGCTCTTTCATTTCACAAGAATAAAAAGCATATAAAATTTAGGCCTGCTCCTTTCATGCAGGGTGTACAATTTATTCTGTTCCCAACTATACCCTGTCCTTTTAATATCCTGGGGGGACGTTCTGTGTTAATACTCCCTAATCTTCAAAGTTAATTAACCAAATTCCACAATATTCATGTAAACCTGCATTTCCACAATTCCTCCTTGTTCTCAGCCTCCCAATGCTGGCAACACATTTACTACTCTGCTATGTGAAGTATTTGATCATTTCTTTCTGGGCGGATGTTGTGATCCTTGTTGATGTAATAACTGAATGGGAAGATCCGAGAATGGAACCCAGGTCTAAGAGATTGTAACTTTTACTATATTTCAAAAATATGGAGGAACAGTCATAAGATTTCTAATTAGTTTCAACAACAAGAAAAAAAACATGTATTAAACATGAAAAGTTGGACTATGGTATAATACTCATTTACTACCCCATTAGCTTCACAAAAATACATAGATTTTAAGGTTAACGCAGATTACAAAGTATATCTTAAACTGCAATGATCTCAGTAATAAAAAAAAGTAATTTTAAACACACTGACTGGCTTTGTCAAACACACATCACTGTGAACCCAAGTGAGTGTCTGTGGATCTCTCCTCAGAATCCCCTCAGATGATTGTTACCTGAGAGTTTCCAAATTCCGCTCCAAAAAAAAACCTTCAAAATCTTATTTCACAGCAATGCTTTCCATCAGCAGTTTGCATTTCGAATCCAGTCCAAGTTTTCTAAATTACTCTTTCAAACAAAACTTCTGCTTCACTTTTAACAAAAAAAATCAAGCTTCCAGGTTTTACAACTCCCCCTTCAGGATTTCATTGTTTCACCTGTTGCACCAATTCTTCACAATTGCTTTAATTAATTATTTCCAGACTATATTAAGTTGCCATTGAACTTTTGATTTACCTCTAAAGTCTGCTTTCCCACTTTAACTCGGGTTACTGCAGCTGTCTCTTTCACTTACAATACTTTGTTTGCTTTTCCCTTGCATTCTCCTTTGACCAATACCTTGTTCAGCTTCTGGGTCTCTGTTCTCTTAACTTCAGTCTTCCTAAGACATTCTTCCTGTCCTAATTCCCTGGTATCGGAACTATACCTGATTCCTTGGGAAGTCTGCAACTCCCTTGTCCTGTCCAGCTTGTCTTTTCCTGGCAGAGTTGAGAGATGTTCACTTCCTGGCATCCTAACTTTCACTGCAAAGAAATTCAGCTAAAACTAAATTGAAAAAGACTTTCTATCTTAAAAGAACCCCCCATTGCTAAGTAATGGTCACATGCTTCTGCTAACTTATTTACTTTGCATGCTGTAACCCTCTTGAAGCACAATAGAAGCACAGTTAGACCTAAACCAAACCCCACACATACAAGCACCTTTGTACGGCATGGATCTAACTGAAGGTTTTACCTTTCCTTACTCAGAAACATTAAATTAAACCCACTTAAAACTGTACCTGATTTATAATGTTTACCAATACAAATATAAATGCCTTAAATTACCTTTGTTTTCCTAATAGCAGGGCGACTTGTAACCAATTAAATGACAGGTATAAAATGGGTGGTTCATCAGATCCTGCCAATTTGCATGGGTTAGGTTACAATGACCCAATATATCTATCCCTATAATGACTAATTCTATTTCCAATACAATATTATTCAGCTCAGTTCTTAAGGAGTTAATTAGCACAGTGTTCATTATTTTAGCAATCAACCTGTTCTACATATTCATTACTCTGAGAAAGCAACATAATCTGATTTGAACTCTTAATTAAAACTGGTTCATTTTAAATCTGCACCCCTTGATCTGTTTTCACAGTCCAAGTCAAGAAGTTTGCCTCTACCTACATCTCTCAACTTTGCAAGATGACATTTCCTCAGGGAAACATGTTAAACTCTGCAAACCTGTCCTTGTAAAGCCCCGAGTCCTAGAATTGATGGCTTTCCCTGAACACTCTCCAGTACATCATCTCATTTTGCAAATAAGGTGCCTGAGATTACATAATATACCAAATCTGGCTTCAGCAGCAATATATTGTCTGAATAGCTAGTTTCCAATTAATGAAATATTGTGGAGAATCAAACTAAAATCTGATTAGTTCTGTTTGTAATAACTTAAGAAAGAAGTAGAATAAAAACAGTACCTCCTTGTTTCAATATACCTTGCATTTAACTGCCCTGCATCATTTCTACCATTCATCAAATCATCTGCTAATTGTTTCAGATCTCTTTGAAAGCTGATTATATTCCTATTTTTTGTTCTTTGGACTGAACATTATAATCAATAGCTCCCAATAGTTTTAAATTTGTAGAAATACACTTCTAAAAAGGTTGATGAATAAAAATATCAGTGGGATGCAGAAGCAGAAGGTCCTGGGGGTATATGTGAATAAATTGTTGAAAATTGCAGAGCTGATTGAGAATAAGGTGTACAAAATCCTGGACTTTATAAATAAAGGTACAGAGTATAAAAGTAAGGAGGTTATGGTGAACCTTTATAAAACACTGTTTCAGCCTCAACTGCAGTACTGTATCCAATTCTGCACACCACACTTTAGGAAGGATGTGAAGGCTTCAGATTTACAAGATTGGTTCTATGGATGAAGGACTTCAATTACGAGGTTGGATTGGAGAAGCTAGTGCTGTTCTCCTTTGAGAAGAGAAGGTTGAGAGGAGATTTGATGGAGATTAGTTCAAAAACCATGAGAGGTCTCGATAAAGTAGATAGGGAAATACTGTTCCCAATGGTGCAAGGGTTGAGGACCAGATTACACCATTTTAAGGTGAATGGCAAAATAACTAAAGGTGACTTGAAGAAAAACTCTACACAGCAAGTGATTAGTATGTGGACTGCACCGCCCAAGGGTGTGGTGAATGTGGAATCAATTGTGGCTTTCAAAGGGATTCTGGATGATTCCCTGAAGAGAAAAATGTTGCAAGGCTAGCGGTAAAGGGTGGAGGAGTAGAACTAGGTGACTTGATCATGCAGAGAGCTGGAATGGACCTGAGAGGCTAAATGGCCTCCTTCTGTGCTGTGTCCATTCTATGATTCCATGAAAGCCGCTACAGCACTCTGCTAATCACTTCCATTCCCCACCCAGAATAGTGGCCGGAACTTTACCGCCCCACCCATCAGGAGAATCGGAAAGATCCATTGACATTGGGTGGGATTTTATGGTTTCGGGATGAGCGAATCCGTAAAATCCCGCCCAGTGGCTTTTTACATGAATCATAATTTCCAGCTTCTGAGACAGTTTTCAGTCAGGGTAGCTATTTCCTTTTCATCAATTGCAAGGGTCTTAAGCATCTTTAAAAATCTCACTCTTCTGACATTCAAATCTTAAATTACATCAACAGGGATGCATATCAATTTGACAATCTGTCCCAGTCTATTTCAGCTACTGATTGGACATGTAAAGCATAAGACTTCTTTATGTTTAATGAAATAAAACGTTATATTTGAAAATGTCTCAGCTCAGTCTCTGTTATCTATTTTGCAATCTCTGGTTAGCTAGAAGTGTATCGTTGAGGAGATCATTCTGGCATTTTTAACAGGAGAAATGATTTGATGTCTCCTGTTCTAACAGCTGTAACCCCTCATAGCAGGAATGCATAGATCTCTCATGACATCCAGCATCAAGAATATCAACTCAAGAGAACAAGAGCAGCAGAGAACACAAGACTGTGAATGAGGGCTTGCCTCCTTCATCTTTTACCTCGTCAACCCAACTATACATGTAGTTAGCGCTGTACACAATAAATGTCTTTCTTTGAATCAGAAGTGGAAAGCATGCTGTGAGTCACATATTGATGATTTACCCCTGATCATAGAATGTTTTCATGAATTTTGATGGTATTGTGAAACCCTCAGGCTTAAAAAGGCACAGCTCTAATCACGCTATCAGAAAATGTTGGAACCTCCCAGCAAACCAGGAGCAATCCCTGCAGAGAGAAGTGACACATCAACATTTCAGACATTACACTTCACCCGACTCTAAGGAAGGACAGTACCTTGTTGCTTCTCTCCACAGATTTTGCATCTTATTCACTGTGTGACTCCAGCATTTTCTGTTTTATTTCTTATTCCAGCCTCAGTGGTGTTTTGATTTCAGTCTAAATATCTTCCTTCGAGCTGCTAACAATGAATATTTCATCGAGCAAGTTTAATCATTGTGCACTGTAAGTTTAGTGGGAGGTTAGTTGAAATGATTTGAAACTGGCACTTAAAGATGTGAAAAATGAACATTTGACCCTTGAAAGTAAAAGTGGCCAACAGCAATTTTGCAATAAAGGCCAGGAAATAATGACTAAGAACAGAAATGACACTGAGTACATTTCATAGAGACAAGACTGCTTGTCTTAGTGGAACAACACAACAACTGAAAGAAATACTTTAGAAACAAATCTGTTGAAAGACATAGGTAATTGGAGTTCAAAAAAAAATCAAGATAATGTGCAAGAAGTTTGGAAATGTACAGAAAGGGAGTGAACACTTAAAATGAGGTCTTAATGAAAGACATCATAATTTCAAAAAAGCACATTAATGGAAAAATGCAGCTACAAACCTCTCCCCACTCAAAACAAAAAAGATGGATTCTGGGTGAGGCACCACTATGTGACCTGAGTGCTCTCATCTTGAAGCTAATATATATTTCTTCAGTGAATGTAGATAGCAAAGCACCTGAGGCCAGAATTGAACCCGGGTCTCTGGCACTGTGAAGCAACAGTGTTAATCACTGTGCCATTGTGCTGGATTCAAGTTTCTGACAGGAACTAAACCACACCCTTTAAAGTCAGTCCCAAAAATTGCTACAAATTAGCCATAATTTTAACAGATTGACTGAGATATAAACTGCACTATTGAAATGTGCACCTCAAGAACACAAGAAAAAGAAGCAGGAGTAGGCCACCAGGCCCTTCAAGCCTGCCCCGCCATTCAATGAGATCATGGCTGATCCATGACAACCTCAGCTCCTTTTCTGTGCCATCTCCCCATAGCCCTCTATTCCTTGATCTATCAAATATTTATCCACTACAGCTTTGAATACTGCTAATGATCCAGCCTCCACCACCCTTTGGGACAGACAATTCCAGAGATTCACCATCCTATGCGAGAAGAAATTGCCTGCACCTCAGTTTTAAATGATCGGCTCTTTGCTTTGTAGCTACGTCCCCTTGTTCGAGACTCTCCCACGAGTGAAAACATCCCCATCTATCCTGTCAAGCTCCCTCAGGATTTGACATGTTTGAATATGGTCACCCCTCACTTTTCTAAACTCCAAGAAACACAGACCCAGACTAATTAGGGCGGGATTTTCCAGCCGCGCTTGCCCCGAAACCGGAAAATCCCGCCCGAGGTCAACGGACCTTTCCATGCTCCAGCCCTTGCCCGCTATGATTCCCAAGGCGGGTGGAACAGGAAAATTTGCCCCTTAGTCTCTCTTGATTGGACAACCCTCTCATCCCAGGAATTAGTCTGGAGAATCTCATTTGGACTGCCTCCTACTATATCCTTTTTTAGGTCAGGGGATCAAAACTGTACACAGTTTTCCAGGTGAGGCCTCACCAACACCAAAATTTGTTGGAATTTTGTACAATTCCAACAAAACCTCCCTATTTTTAAATTCCAAACCCTTTGCAATAATGGTCAAAATGCTGTTTGCCTTCTTAACTACTTGTTGGACCTGTCTGCTTGCTTTTTGTGATTCATGCACCAGAACACCCTCTGTACTTCACTCACCTGGAGTCTCTTGCCATTTAGATAATGATTTGCCTGTTGATTCCTCCTACCTAAATGCATAACCTCATATAGTATGCTTGAATTTTAATATAGCATGGCATGTCATGAAATAGAATATGAACTCAACAAAACAGAGAGTATAACATAGTTTTGTGGTCATGACATTGAAATAGGACACCCAAACAACTAAGATTCTTTCCTAGAACTAAGGAAACATCTGTGTCCATTGAAACGAGAACAGAGGAAGCTGGAATACTCAGCAGGTCTGCCAGCATCTACCAGGAGAGAAACACAATTAATGTTTCAAGTCATGGACTCTTCGCAGAACTGAAAGGAATGAGAATGTTAGAGCAAAAGAAACTGCAGTAAAAAGTAGCAACTTTAAGAACAAACATATGACAAGCTGTGAGAGGGGAAGGGGGTGTTTTGCATTGAGGCAACACGTATGGAATATTAAAAAAAAGAGGAGAAAGGGGAGTTTAAGAGGGAGGAGAAAGGTCAAAAGCTAAAGTTGCGAAACTCAGTGTTGAGGCTCAAGGGCTGCAATGTGCCCAATCAGAAGATGAGGTGCCTCTCCTCCAGCTTGCACCGGGCTTCAGTGGATCATTGCAGGAGGCCAAGAATGGATATGTGGGCATCAGAGCATGGTGCTGAGTTAAAATGGCAAACAACAAGAAGGTTGGAGTCATGCTTGTGGACTCTGAAGTCATTCTGCAAGTGGTCATCCAGTCTGCATTTAGTCTCCCTTATTTAGAAGAGATCGCATTAGGAGCAGCAAGTGCAATTAACAAATTGAAGGAAGTACAAGTAAAATGCTGCTTAACCTGAAAGGAGCATCTGGGGCCTTGAATGGTGAGGAGGGAGGTGGTAAAGGGGCAGGTGTTACACCTTCTGTGATTGCAAGTGAAGGTGCGTGGGGGAGTTGGACATGATGGAGGAATGGATCAGACTGTCACAGAAGGAGCAGTTGTTGTGAAATGCTGCCGGGGTGAGGCAAAGATGTGTTTAGTGGTGGTATCATGTTGGAGCAGGTGGAAATGATGGAGTATGACACTGAATGCGGAAGCTAGTGGAGTGAAAAGTGAGGAAAAGGATGACCCTATCATAGTTTTGGGAGGAAGGGGAAGGAGTGAGGGCAGAGGTGCAATGGGTCGAACAATGGAAGATATACCTCAGTTAAGGGAAACAACAGATATGTAAGAAGCACCATTTTTGAAGGTGGCATCATCAAAACAGATGCGACAGAAGCGGTGAAACTGGGAGAAAGGGATAGAGTCCTTATAGGGACTGGGTTGTGAGGAAGTATAATCAAGGTAGCTGTTGGAGTTGCTGGGTTTATAGTGAATATTGATGGTCAGTCTATAACCAGAAATGGAGACAGAGAGGTCAAGGAAGGGAAGATAACTGTTGGAGATGGACCATGTGAAGGTGAGAGGAATTGTATAGAACTTTGGTGAGGCCACAGCTCGAGGACTGCGTGCAATTCTGGTCACCACATTATAGGAAGGATGTGATTACACTGGAGGGGTGTAGAGGAGATTCACCAGGATGCTGCCTGGGATGGAACATTTAAGTTATTAAGAGAGGTTGGATAGGCTTGGGTTTTTTTCATTGGAGAAGAGAAGACTGAGGGCCAACCTGATTGAGGTGTACAAGATTATGAAGTACATGGACAGAGTGGATAAGGAGCAGCTGTTTCCCTTAGTTGAAGGATCAGTCATGAGGGGGTCACAGGTTCAAGGTGAGGGGCAGGAGATTTTGGGGGATGTGAGGAAAATGCTTTTACCCAGAGGATGGTGTTGGCCTGAAATGCGCACGTGAGAGGGTGGTAGAAGCAGTTGCCTTACATCCTTTAGAAAGTTACCTGGATGAGCACTTGGCACATCATAACATTCAAGGCTATGGGCCAAGTGCTGGTAAATGGGATTAGATGGGAGGTCAGGTGTTTCTCAGGTGTTGGTGCAAACACGATGGGCCAAAAGGCTTCTGCACTGAATGATTCTATGAACCATGTGCTGCCATTCAGTTGATTATTTTTATTTTTTCACGGACTGTGGGCATCACTGGCTAAGCCAGAATTTACGATCCCTTCTCTAACTGCTCTTGAGAAGATAGTGGTGAGCCGCTACCTTGAACTGGTGAAATCTATGTGTTGTAGGTTCACCCACAGCGCTGACAGGGAGGGATTTCCAGGATTTTGATCCAGTGACAGTGAGGGAATGGCAATATAGTTCCAGGTCAGGATTGTGTTTGGCCAAGAGGGGAACTTGCAGATGGTGGTGATCCCATGCAACTACTGCTCGTCACGGGTTTAGAAGGTGCTTTTGAAAGAGTTTTGATGAGTAGCTGCAGAGCATCTTATAGATGGAACATACTGCTGCCGCTGTGCATTGGACGTGGAAGGGAGTGAATGGTGAAGGTGGGAGTTGGGGTGCAAATCAAATGGGCTACATTGTCCTGGATGGTGTCAATCTCCATTTGATGCTTTGATGGTAATATTTTCTCGATGCAAGTATATACTTTTGTAAGTTACATTTTCTTGAATGTGCATTGCTCCGGTTTGTGGACATCAGATTCCATTTCTGTCTGGTTGTTTTTAAATGGATTGGTTGAGATTAGCAGTATCACTCCGCAAAATATATACAACACATGATCTGAGCAGTGACCAGGCAGACACACTGTTCACAGATCAATTGACTGGAAATACATTCCATTTTTAGTCGACAAAACGTATCGGTGATTACTCCAACAATGCATATCTCCTCAAAATAAAAGGAGAAAATGCTGGAAATACTCAGCAGGTCATCTGTAGAGAAAAAAACAGGGGTGGGGTGGATTTTATGGAACCTGTAAGAATGGGACACATGGTCAATGGGGCAACTGAACCAGGTAGAATGTGAAATTTTGATTTGTCGATGGCAGGTTGAGATGCAGAGGTTAAGTCAGCAGTGTATTTGCAGCTTGTTGAGCCTCATGCTGTCCTGTGGTGGGTTTGTACTTGTAAAACATTCGCATGCCATGAATACATAAACATAGACCAGCTGTGATATGAACTCAAACACTGAAGTCTTTCTAGCGTAGTGTCTTTATTGAATTGAATGCAACATGGCTGCCTGCAGACATTATCTTGTGGTAGAGATCACATGACTATGGCAAGCCAGATAGGACATTTAGTAATGGTTGCTTTTCGAAACTCAAGTATCCCCTTTTCCATAACGAATAATAGACAAAATTGTGTGTACTATCATGTGCAACTGAGTTACCCAAGTTAGCCACTACACTACAACTGTTCTCATGCATTAATAGTCTGTTATTCTTGTCAGTCTCTGCAAATACATTGCATACATTGTGAAATTGTGTAAGTTTCTTAATGGTATGTACATACATTGTCATCGGCTGTTCAATTTCCGTTCTTGGGAACTCGTGGACCCCTGGGAGTAATGGTTGTTCCATTTTCTGTGGCGCTGGTGAGGCCCTATCTTCCTGATGGATGACCTGCAACGAAGGAAAAGCTTCCGTAGTTGTTCATACATGACTATGGTTGCACCGGTATATTTGGTTATTCACATTCATCGCATACAATTGTGGTGATAACTGTTCTATGCATGTCCTAAGGCCTGTTGAGAATGTTGAAGGTTTGTATCCTGACTGGCTCTCTAATGCCTAACTCTGGAAATAGTTCAGCAGTCTTTTCAAAATGAAATTTGGCTTTCTGCAATTTCGCCTTGATTTTTTCCAGTCATGCCTCTTTCTACTTTTAGCTTCAATAGCTTTGTGTCAATTGAAAGAACAGTTTGAGTGAGACATGACATTAGTCTTTGGACAGGATTATTTTCCATGTCTTCAGTCGGTGTATTTCTCAATTGGAGGAGTGCCTGATGTACATCTGTACTAGTAGTCAGTATAGTATTCTACTGTGATAAGATAATCAGTTCTTACCATAGCGGTTAACCTGAAAGAAGTGTCTGGGGCCTTGAATGGTGAGGAAGGAGGAGGTAAAGGGGCAGGTGTTTCCCAGCTTCATCCATGGTCTGTCAGGGATGTTATGTGTCATCAATGGTTCTCCAGTTTGTTTAGCTTGGTACTCGTTACAAGCACTGCACCGGCTGATGTAGTCTTCAATTTCATTTCTCATGTTTGGCCAGCAAAGCACTTCTCTTGCCTTCCTCAGAATCGATTCAATTCCTTGATGGTTTGCATAGATGCACATCAACATCTTTCCTCTCATCTCTCTAGCAATGATGCCTCTGTTTCCGTTGTAAAAGATGGGTTGTCAATTCATCTCGGTATGCCCAACATGCCCCTGTGACCACAGGTGTGTCCTTGATGTACTCAGGCCATCCTTTCATCATTACTCTTTGTGGCACTCGGAGAGTTGTACCATGTTGGGTATTTTGCATGATTTGAGCAAGGTGCTTTTCTGTTAGATTCAGTGTCATTGCTGAGTTCATCACTCTGGAGCAAGCTGCTGCTATATGTTGGGAGATTTAACACTTGTAGCATTTTCAACTTTGTTCATGGAGTGCGCTGCTCTCAACAGTATGTCAGTGATCTACATCTGTTTTCCTTGCTTGTACATCACATCTAGATGATGCCTTTTAACCAAGTAACATTCTTTGCAGACACTTTGGAGCAGATAGTAGCGGATTGAGAAAATTGCTTTAAGGTGGCTTTTGGTTGGACTCTACTGACTCTCATAATCAGGTATTGATGAAAATGCTCACAAACAAAGACAATAGTCAGGCACTCTTTCTCGATTTGACCATAGCATCGTTCCAGTTGCATTAATGCCCTGGATACAAATGCAACTGGTTGTCCTTGCTGTATTAGGGTTGCTTCAAGACCTCTCTCGCAGGTAGTGAGATTTTCAGTGCTTTATTTAGATACTTTGAGTCTAAGCACATTCTCAGTTTTCCAGGTTGTTTCATTGCTACCATGTTGTTAATTCAATCTGTAAGAGTTGTCACTTTCTTGATTACTCCTTTCTGCAAGGTGACTTCATCATATATGTCAAAGTACTTCAATAATGGTATTATCATCACTAGATGTTGGGTTTTAGTGAATGCTGCCTCTTGTTCTATGCCCTTACACCACTGCACATCCTTGGTAGTGAGCTTGCGTAATTGTTCACTATCCAGTAATAAATTGGGAAAAAGGTTTGCCAAATAGTTCAAAATCCAACAAATTGTTGCATTGCTTTCACATGTGCTGGTCACTGCATCGCTACTACAGCTCTCACCTTATCAGGATCTGGGCGAAGACCTTCTGCTGTCAGTACATATGGCCCATGTACTCGACTTCAGGCATCTTCAATTGCAATTTTTTCTTGTTCAACTGCAGGTCATCAGGCAAGCTCTCTCCAGCAGTCGTTTCCGGTTCTGTTCATGATCAGCTATGGATTCTTTCATTGTGTCTCCATGTCTATAGACTAGTAGATTATCCACTATGATTTCCGCTTCAAGAAGATCACTGAGTATCTCCTGCTGTCTACATTGATATTCTTCTGGAGCCGTGGAAATACCAAATGGCATGTGCAACCACCTGTATCTCCTAAACGGCGTCCAGAATGGGGTTAGAAAGCTGCTGCTTTCATCCAGCTTCATTTGCTAGTAACCATCCTTTACATCTAGGATAGTAAAAATCTTTGCCTCAGCAAATTGTGGCAAAATTCCTTTGATGGTTGGCATTGGGTGGTGACATCTCTTCGGTGCTTTATTTAGATACTTTGGGTCCCAGCTTTCCAGGTTGTTTCACTGCTCTCATATTGCTAATCCAGTCTGTAGGAATTATTATTTTCTTGATTACTCCTTTCTTTTCCAGCTCATCTATCTTGTTTTTCAGGCTTGACTTGAGGACAGCTGGAGCCCTACTCAACAGATGCTGAATTGGTCTTACACGCTAATCTGCTTTGAGATAATATTCCGCAGGCCGACATGAGAAGTCTGTAAACCCATCTTTGTGCTCCTCTAGGATCTGTTCAGTGGTCAATGGTTTTGTGCTGCGACATGTTGTAAATTTCTGTTGGCACATTTCGGGTTACTAGTCCAAACATTAGCATTGCTCGAGCTGGGGATGAGTGGCTGTTGTGTATCGTCTATGGTCTGGAACTCCATGTCTTCATACTTGCCACTGTATTGAACTCTCAGCTTAATTTCTCATTTCAATATACGTGTTGTGCCATCAGAGATGGGGAGACAGTGACATAGCGGTACTCCCACTGGACTAGTAACCCAGAGTCCCAGCATAATGCTATGGCGACTTAGGTTCAAATCCCACCATCGCAGATGGCAGAATTTGAATGTGATAAAAATCTGTAATTCAAAGTCTAATGGTGACCATGGAACCATTGCCAATTGTCATACAAACCCTTCTGGTTCATATGTTCTTTAGGGAGGGCAATCTGCTGTCTTTATCTGGCCTACATGTTGACTCTTAAATGTTATGTGAAATGGCCCAGCAAGCCACTCAGTTGTATCATCACTGTAAGAAAGTCAATAAGGAGTGAAACCGGACCCACCACCAGGCCTAAGCGCCGGAAACCACAACAGCAAATTGTTGAAGCTGCAAAGTCCTCCTCACTAATGTCTGGTTGCTTGTGTCAAAATTGAGGGAGCTGTCCAATAGACCAGTCAAACAAGAGTCTGGCATCGTCATATTTACAAAATCAAACCTAACAGATAATGCCCCAGACACTACCATCACCATCTCAGAGGTTGCGGATGTTGCAATACAGAGTGAAATACATTCAGTCGGGAGTTGCCCTGGGAGTCCTCAATATTGACTCGGGACTCCATGAAGTCTCAACATAGACAAAGAAACCTACTACTGATTAACACACACCACACCCCCTTAGCTGATGAATCAGTATTCATCCATGTTGAACAGCACTTGGAGGAAAAACAGTGGATATGGGACTTCAATGTCCATCACCAAGAGTGGCTTGGCAGCACCACTTCAGACCATGCTGGACATTGCTGCTTTACAGGGTCTGCATCAGGTGCTGAGGGGAAAAATATAGTTGATCTCATCCTCACCTAGCTGCCCGCTGAAGATGCATCAGTCCATGTCAGTATCAGTAGGTGTGGCCACTGCACAGTGCTTTTGGAGTCTTCACATTGAGGATATGCTTCATAATGTGTGGTACTACCACCATGCTAAATGGGATAGATTTCAAACAGATCTACCAACTTAAGACTGGGCAATCATGAAGCACAGTGGGCCATCAGCAGCAGCAGAATCTTTAACGCTATATCCCCCACTAAGCCAGGGGACCAACCCTGGTTCAATGAAGAGTGTCAAAGGACATGCCAGGATCATCACCAGGCATACCTAAAAATGAGGTGTCAATCTGGTGAAGCTACAGCACAGGACTACATGCGAGCCCAACCATATAAGCAACAAGTGATAGATGGGGCTAAGTGATCCCACAACAAATCGATCAGATCTGTGGTCCTGCCACATACAATCATGAATGGGGTGGACAATTAAACAACTCACTTAAGGAAGAGATTCCATAGCCTAGTGGGATTGTTATCGGTGCAGGCCCGATGGGCAGAATGGTCTCCTTCTGCACTGTAGGGATTCTATGATTCTACGAAATGTCCCCATCCTCAATGATGGGGGAGCCCAGCACATCAGTACAAATGACAAGGCTGAAGTATTTGCAAATATCTTCAGCCAAAAGTACCAAGTCTATGATCCATCTTGGCCTCCTCTGGAGGTCCCCAGCATATTAAATGCCAGTGTTCAGCCAAATCAATTCACTCCACATGATATTAAGAAACAGCTGAAGGGACTGGATACTGCAAAGTCTATGGGCCCTGACAATATTCCAGCAATAATATGAAAGACATGTGCTCCATGAGTCAATCTGCTCTGGTACAGCTGCAACACTGGCATTTACTTGGCAATGTGGAAAATTTACCAGATATCTTCTGTACACAATAGCAGCTACATACGTAACACGACCAACGACCACCCCGTCAGTCTACTCTCGATCATCAGCAAAATGATGGAAGAGGTCATCAACAGTGTTAAAACATGGCACTTGCTAACCTATAGCCTGCTCACTAATGCTCAGTTTGTGTTCCACCAGAATCACTCAGCCACAGACCTCATTGAAGTCTTGATTCAAACATGGACAAAAGAGCTGAACTTCAGAGGTGAGGTGAGAGTGACTGTCCTTGATATCACTGTAACATTTGACTGTGTGTGGCAACATGGAGTCTAAGTAAAACTGCAGTCAATGAGAATCAGGCGGAAAACTATCTGTACGTTGGAGTCATGTTTGACACAAAGGAAGATGGCTGCGGTTGTTGGTTGTCAGTCATCTGAGTTCTAGGACATGACTGCAGAAGTTCCTCAGGATACTGTCCTAGGCCCAACCATCTTCAGCTGCTTCAATAATGACCTTCCTTCCATCATAAGGTCAAATTGCGATGTTTGTGGATGATTGCACAATGTTCAGAACCATTTACGACTCCTGAGATACTGAAACAGTGCATGTGCAAATCCTACGAGATCTGTACAATATTCAGGCTTGGGCTGACAAGTGACAAGTAACATTCACTCCGTACAAGTGCCAGGCAATGACCATCTCCAACAAGAGAGAATCTAACTACCATCTCTTGATATTCAATGGCATTATCGTTGCTTCATGCACCACTATCAATATCCTGAGGCTTACAATTGACCAGAAACTGAACTCGAACAGCCATATAAATACTATGGTTACAAGAGCAAGCTAGAGGCTAGCAATCCTGCCATGACTAACTCATCTCCTTACTCAGCAAAGCCTGCCTATCCTCTACAATACACAAGTCAGGAGTGTGATGGAATACGCTCCACTTGCTTGGGTGAGTGTGGTTCCAACAACACTAGAAGTTTGACACATACAGGACAAGGTAGCCCATTTGATTTGCACCCCAACTTCCACCTTTAGCATTCCCACCCTTCCACCATCAGTGCATACTGGCAGCAGCATGTACCATCTATAAGATGCGCTGCAGCAACTCACCAAAGCTCCTTCAACAGCACGTACCAAGCCCACGAAAAGAGCAGTAGATGCATGGGATCACCACTGCCCACAAGTTCCCCTCCTGCTCTTGATCTTTTCATTGAGAACTATCAGCGCCACATCAACTGTCTCAATTTCTCTGCCCCTCTCACCCATTCCAACCTGTCTCCCTCTGAACCTACAGCACTCTATTCTCTCAGGTCCAACCCTGATGTTGTGATCAAACTTACTGACAAGGACGATGCCGTTGTTGTTTGGAGTGCGGCCGCTACCTCGCGGACACTTCTTCCTATCTCCTCCCGGACCATGTCCCCACACCAAACATCTAACCATTGTTTCCAGGATGGTTACTGAGCTCATCGCCTGTGGTGATCTTCCCTCCACAGTCTCCAACTTAATAGTCTTCCAACACTGTACACCCCGCTTCTACCTCCTTCCCAAAATCCACAAACAGGGCTGCCCTGATAGACTCTTCTTATCAGCCTGCTCTTTCCTCACAGAACACATTTCTTCCTATCTTGACTCCATCCTCTCTCCCCTTGTCCAGTCTCTTTCTACCTACATTCACTGTTCCTCTGATGCCCTATGTTAGATCAACAATTTCCAGTTTCCTGATTCTAATCACCTCCTCTTCATTCTGGATGTCCAATCCCTCTAAAGTGCCAAGCCCCAACCGGAGGTCTGAGGCCTCTCCGCTTATTCCTTGAGCAGAGACCTGAAAAATTCCCATTCACCACCATTCTCTTTCACCTGGCTGAACTTGTTCTGTCACTAAATAATTAACATGTCTCACTTCCTACAAATAAAAGGTATGGCTATGGGTACCCATTTGGGCCCGAGTTAGACCTGTCTATTTGTGGGTTATGTGGAACACCCCTTGTTCCAGTCCTACTCAGACCCACTCCCACAACTCTTTTTCCATTGTATCAGTGCCGCTACATGCTCTCGTCTGGGCATGGATAAGTTTATCAATTTGCTTTCAATTTTGATCCCCTCTCACCTTTGCATGGTCCATCTCTGAAACTTCACTTCCCTTCCTTGATCTCTCTGTCTCCATTTCCAGTGATAGACTGACCACCAATATTCACTATAAACCATCTGCTAGAAAGGGTACTGAGCCCAGATTCTGACTCTCAAGAAGGAAAAAGATAATTGTTTGAAAAGGAAACATTCTCTGGGCTGGATTTTGTGGTCAATGACAAAAACAATGGACTCACCACTGAAGAACGCTTCCCGCAATGATCCCGCAGTGGTGCAGATTCCAACCTTCC
Source organism: Mustelus asterias (assembly GCF_964213995.1). Lineage (NCBI taxonomy): Eukaryota > Metazoa > Chordata > Chondrichthyes > Carcharhiniformes > Triakidae > Mustelus > Mustelus asterias. Next base: position 125,898,676 of record NC_135803.1, on the reverse strand, counting down.
CAACATCAGTTTGAATCTGGCGCAAATTCAGAAAAATCTCCAGGCATCCAGCAGCATTGATGTCAGCAAGTTGGGTTAGCAGCCAATCACATTAAGGTATTCTCACAGACAGAAAACCAGGAAGTAAAAAAATTGACTACTTGCACTTTTAATTTTAAATTTCATAGATAATGAAATAAGTAATTAGGACATACATGTGAGATTAGAGTAGAAGCTATCACAAACAAACTTAAAAACAAACACTGCATGCAAAATTTCTTAACATTATGGAGAAATTTGTCATTCAACTCATGTATAATCACTCTTCCAGGGTCAGTGAGGGTGTAGTAATTCTGAACTTAATACACTGTTAAAAATCCAGTTACACCTCATTCACCAAGATGTAACTTTTTCAAGGATTTTTGCAGCAAGTGCAACAGTGGGAGTTCTCATCAGTCCAATGATTTCTAATTGATTGCAGTCTGTGGGAACATCAATGGTGCACTCTCTGGAGAAACATCAAACCACTGACAGCAGTTTAACAGTTGCAATGTTTCACCATCATTATTACTGTAAAATCCAGGCCACTGGTTCTATAATCAATTTCTTCATATCTGATTTCTATGTGGAAAGATCTCATAAAAGCAATTCCTGTTTCTAGGTCCACACTTCAGAGCTTCTCTTTGTAATCAAGAAACGTACATGGTCTGTTAATATGCCTACTGGATCCATTGAAAGCGAGAATACAGCGTGGTATCTCTTTCAAGTGGGAACTTAGGAAATACCCTAATTTCTCTTATAACCAGTCTGTCCCTTCATATAAACAATGTAAATTAAACAAAAAAAAACAAGAACTAATAAAAGGGACGATCTTCATCGTCCCTCCATTGTACCAGTGGTGCATATCTTATTGAATTATCCGGCTCAATACATTTGACAAAGTGAGTCATTTGTTGACTGTGAATTACCTATCATTCAATTTCTGAGTGAAGTCACATGGGAGGAATTGTCTTTGTGCATCATTTATAGTGAATCATAAACACATTCTTTATCCTCTCATTTATAAATTTCACTACAGGTAAGGCCAAACAAAATTTTCATCCCACAATGCTGTAAGTTATATCCTTGCACCACAATGTAAACAGGATTCCAAACACTTAAATACACAACCGAAAGGACTATGGAAGAAGAGTGGGAAGATGGGATTAGGCTGGATAGGTTTTTTCAGCTGGTATGGATACAATAGGCCAAGTGGCCTTCTCATGTGCTGCAATTCTTTGGTTTTCTAAAAATAACTAGAAATATAGAAAATAGAAAGCAGGAGTATGCCATTTGGCCCTTCGAGCCTCCTCCGCCATTCATTATGTATCCTGATGTCACACAGCCCAACCAACTGACGTGAAGTCAGCATTCCTAAATTGGAGGATGAAAGTGGCCTGGATTTTACAGTAGTAATGATGGTGAAACATTACAACTGTTAAACTGCTGTCAGTGGTTTGATGTTTCTCCAGAGAGTGCACCATTGATGTGCCCACAGACTGCAATCAATTAGAAATCATTGGACTGATGAGAACTCCCACTGTTGCACTCGCTGCAAAAATCCTTGAAAAAGTTACATCTTGGTGAATGAGGTGTAACTGGATTTTTAACAGTGTATTAAGTTCAGAATTACTACACCCCCATTGTTCACTCTGCAAATAGCATCTCTAAAGTTGCATGATGGGCCCTGTCCTAGATTTATTTAAAGGGATGGGTGTCCGACTTGCAGGTAAGGTGCTATTGTGCCATGCCCTCTCAGAACTTGCAGCTGGACTCCTCCTTGTGACAGGAAGCTGCTTGGCAGACCTACCAATACACCATGTAGCAATATTTTGTGCAGTTCCTTTTAAGACATACAGCCTACCTCTAAGAAGAGCAGGCTGGCTGTAGAAAATGATTGGTAAACAATGCAAATGGCCAATTGCCTGCTGTGACAATCTGTAGGGGCATGGGCACGTTGCTCCCAAAAAGACAAGGCAACCCAAATTCTAGCCCATTACTTCAAAGAAGTCTTGCAATATCAATTTTATTTCCAATACTGGCACTGTCGATAACTCATTTGCTCATTCATTACTTGTGCAAATAAATATCAGACCAGTTCATCAAAGTTATCTGAATATCCTTTGTGCTTTATGCGAGCCAAAATCTGAATAGAAGTCTTCTGTAATTCATTTGCCTTCCTTCCTATTTTTTGGAAGAGACCATTTTAAAACAAAAGATCAATTTTGTGAAGTGATCGCATATTCCACATGATAACAGGATATTGGACTACAAGGTTCAGTACAATCTTTCCCATTTCATTCCTCTTTGTTTCTAAGTCACTGGCGCAACATCCATCCCAGAAGTGTAAGGCTCTTTCCGATGCTGATAGCATCAAGTGGTACAATATTAATCCTGTTACACTCATTTTCTGTAACTGGCTCACATCACTATCTATGTAAGTCTGCCCCAAAGGACACTGGATGGTGAATAGGATTGTAGCAAGAATAAAAGAGGTCATCTCTAAGTGGTGATTTTGCACTGTGCTTTTTCTTCCCTTCTGGCTGCAGCAGAACTGCAAACAAACAAACTCTGCACTGATGTAATCTCCTTTGTTAGCAATATGATTTTCTTTTCTTACCAGCAGGAAAAAGCTATAAATATTTTATTCTACATTAAAGATTGAAGAGAATCATTTACAAAATGTTTTTCAGATTAATTGCCATAATCTGTAGAGCAATGTCCTTTTTATTCTCATCAAGAAATAGAGCAACATGTGAAGCACACGTGATCATAGTTTTCAATGCCAGATTACATGGATTCACTTCCAGCACTACGTTGATCTTGTGATACAATAATGTCATTAGCGAGGGATGAAAGAAAGCAAGTCTGTTCTCCTCAAATGATGGAGATCTCAACTACCTAGAAGTAATCAAAATCATATGCAAGGATCTGAAGCAATGCTGATATCTCATCTAGAAGACAAGTGATTGATAATAATAACTTAGAACAGCTTAAGCTATTGCCCAGAGTGACACTGTGATGTGACATGACAGCTAGTGTCATGAAACTGTCAATAGTTCTAGTTTTGAAGAGTTAAATAGCAACCTCAAATAATAGCTGATATTTGAAGATTATATCATTTAAGTTCCATAGGCAGAAGGTTGGCTTACACTCAGAATTTATAAACATATAGAAAATGCTCTCGAAACATTGCGTTTCCATGTTCTAATTTTAACATGAATTTGTGGCTGCGGTTATACCTAAGGGGCAATTTTCAGCCAAATGTTTGGGCACTAAAGATCTTCCAAGGGGGCCAAATGGATTTTGAGCTGAAAAACTAATTTAAGCCGGAATTGCCCAATCTCACTTGCGGCTGCGATTATCCGGTCCCGTTGCAGTATTCCATTTTACTAGTATCTATGATCCTACTAGTACTATGTATAACTGAACCAAAACTTCCCTACATTTGTATTCGATTCTCTTTGCAATAAATAACATTCTATTAGCTTTCCTAATTTTTTACTGTACCTGCATACTAGCATTTTGAGATCCATGTACCAAGATACCCAGATCCCTCTGCAGTTCAGAGTTCTGCAATCTCTCACCAATTACATAATATGGCTCTCTTTTGTTCCCTGTCAAATGGACAATTTTACAATTTCCCACATAATACTCCATTTCCCAGATCTTTGTCTACTCACTTAACTTATCCATATTGTTTTGCAACATCCATATGTTCTTTCCTGCCTATCTTTGTGTTATCAGCAAATTTAGCAACCATCCCATCCATCCCTTCATCCAAGTCCAATTTTGGCTGCTCTTCTAGGATTTATCCTGATCTCCAGCCAACAGCAGCGCATAACAAACCCAGCTTAGAACAATTTTCACCAATAATAGCACACATCTACAGAACCTCTTAATTCTGTTTACAATTGTCTGGATAGTGAAGATCCACTAATGTTATCTTCAAGTAACAGAAATGGCTGTGGCAAGTATATACTTGCTGATTTTCCGTTTCTTGATGTAACCTCCATCTGCTCCTGTAGTGCACCACCAGGATCATCATTTGAGCTCTGTTGGTTCTGTGATCTTATATATGACTTCACTCAGTTTCTGTCTCTCCACAAGTTTTGGTTTCCAATTGTAGTTTCAGTTTCCGTTTCCTAAGAAACTGGAAGAATCAGTTTCCTTCCCAGTTTCCCTTTAGAGTTTCCCTTTCAAATTAGTGTATGTCTCAAACGATACAAACTTTGATTTCATCACAACAGCATCTCAGCACATTTCTGGGCATCATTGTGGTGAAGGTATTAGTGCAAGTGCAGTTAATGGGCCACCAGAAGTATGTAGAGCAATCAGATCATCGTGTCAATCAGTGTGTAATGCTGACTTGATGTCAAAACTGCCATTTTGGAACCCAACATTCCAGCTGATGATTTCTCGTAAGCCTGCAGAGCCAAACATGTATTAGTCAGCAGCAAAGATTCCCCCACCAGTCCTCCATTTGACCTGCCAAAATGGACCACTACACACCGTGGGCGGCACGGTAGCACAGTGGTTAGCACTGCTGCTTCACAGCTCCAGGGTCCCGGGTTCGATTCCCGGCTCGGGTCACTGTCTCTGTGGAGTTTGCACATTCTCCTCGTGTCTGCGTGGGTTTCCTCCGGGTGCTCCGGTTTCCTCCCACAGTCCAAAGATGTGCGGGTTAGGTTGATTGGCCAGGTTAAAAAATTGCCCCTTAGAGTCCTGGGATGTGTAGGTTAGAGGAATTAGCGGGTAAAATATGTGGGGGTAGGACCTGGGTGGGATTGTGGTCGGTGCAGACTCGATGGGCCGAATGGCCTCCTTCTGCACTGTAGGGTTTCTATGATTTATCTGGGTTGAAGTCCATCTGCCACTTCTCCGCCCAGTCTTGCATCCTATCTATGTCACGCTGCAGCTTCTGACATCCTTGCAACCTATCCACAACACCACCAACCTTCGTGTCGTCGGCAAACTTATCAACCCATCCCTCCACTTCCTCATCCAGGTCATTTATGAAAATGACAAACAGCAAGGGTCCCAGAACAGATCCCTGGGGCACTACACTGGTGACCGACCTCCATTCAGAAAAAGACCCATCTACAACCACTCTCTGCCTTCTGCAGGCAAGCCAGTTCTGGATCCACAAGGCAACAGCCCCTTGGATTCCATGCCCTCTCACTTTCTCGAGATGTCTTGCATGGGGGACCTTATCGAATGCCTTGCTGAAATCCATGTAAACCACATCTACCGCTTTTCCTTTGTCAATATGTTTCGTCACATTTTCAAAGAACTCCACCAGGCTCGTAAGGCACGATTTTCCTTTGACAAAGCCTTGCTGACTACTTTTGAGCATACTAAACTTCTCTAAATGTTCATAAATCCTGTCCCTCAGGATCTTCTCCATCAACTTACCAACCACTGAGGTTAGACTCACCGGTCGGTAATTTCCTGGGCTATCCCTATTCCCTTTCCTGAATACAGGAACCACATCCGTAATCCTCCAATCCTCCGGAACCTCTCCCGTCTCCATCGACGATGCAAAGATCATTGCCAGAGGCTCTGCAATCTCTTCCCTCGCCTCCCACAGTAACCTGGGGTACATCCCATCCGGTCCCGGCGACTTATCTATCTTGATGCTATTCAAAATTTCCAACACATCCTCTTTCTTAATGTCCACATACTCAATCTTTTCAGTCCACCTCAATCCTGTAGTACAACCACCCAGGTCTTTTTCCACCGTGAATACCGAGGTAAAGTATTCATTAAGCGCCTCTGCTATTTCTTCCGGTTCTGTACAGACTTTCTCACCTTCACATTTTATATGTCCTATTCCTTCACATCTCATCCTTTTACTCTTCACATATTTATAGAATGCCTTCGGGTTCTCCTTAATCTTACCTGCCAAGGCCTTCTCGTGACCCCTTCTGGCTCTCCTAATTTCTTTCTTAAGTCCCTTCCTACAAGCCGTACACTCATCTAGATCCCTATCATCACCTAGCTCTCTGAACCTTTTGTACGCTTTCCTTTTCTTTTTGACTAGGTTCAGCGCAGCTTTCGTGCACCACGGTTCCCGTAACCTACCAAAGCCTCCCTGTCTCATCAGAACGTTGTCATGCAGAACTCCAGACAAACATTCCTTGGAAATCTGCCACCTTACTTCGGTCCTTTTCCTCGAGAATACCTCCTTCCAATTTACGCCTCTAATCTCCTGCCTGATGGCTTCATATTTCCCCTTACTCCAGATAAACACTTTCCCAGCTTGCCTGATCCTATCTCTTTCCAATGCTAGCGTAAAGGAGATAGAGTTATGATCACTATCCCCAAGATGCTCCCCCACTGAGAGATCTGACACCTGTCCAGGCTCATTAGCCAGTACCAGATCGAGTACAGCCTCTCCTCTTGTAGGCTTACCCACGTGCTGTGTCAGGAAAGCCTCCTGAACACACCTAACAAACTCCTCCCCATCCAAACCCCTTACCCTAGGGATATTCCAATCGATGTTTGGGAAATTAAAGTCTCCCATCACGACAACCCTGTTATTACTACATCTCTCCAGGATCTGTTTCCCTATCTGCTCCTCAACATCCCTGTTACTATTGGGCGGCCTGTAGAAAACACCCAGCAAAGTTATCGACCCCTTCCCGCTCCGAACTTCCACCCACAGAGACTCCGTAGACAATCCCTCCACGGCTTCCACCTTCTCTACAGCTGTGACACTATCCCTGATCAGCAGTGCACTCCCCCCCCCCCCCCCCCCCCCCCGGCCTCTTTTGCCTCCCTCTCTGTCCTTTCTGAAACATCTGAAACCCGGCACCTGAAGTATCCAGTCCTGTCCCTGTCCCCAAGTCTCCGTAATGGCCACCGCATCACACTTCCAAGCATCGATCCACACTCTATGCTCATCCACTTTATTCACTACACTCCTGACCTTAAAATAGACACATCTCAAACCTTTGGTCTGAGCTCTCCCCTTCTCCATCACCCGTCTATTCTCCCTCTTACACTGTCTACAATCCTTCTCTATTTGCGGGCTAACCTCCTCGCTCTCAGTCACCTCATCACGATTCCCTCCCCCCAACTTTTCTAATTTAAAGTCTCCCCAGTAGCCTTAGCCAACCTTCCTGCCAGGTTGAACCTGTCATGGTTGAATCCAACTCCAGGACTTGATGGCCTTGGAAGGTGCGTTCATAACATGACCAAAGAGGGAGATAGAAGAGAGAGAGAAAATAGAGTGAGTAGAGAAAGAGTCATTGCATCCATTTTGCTTTTACCCTTTGGTCAATATATCCCACAAAAATGCTTAAGACTGGGCATGACTCATAAACATCTCCAACAATATTGAAATATTTTTCTGATGTCTATAGATCTTTACTGTCTCATGAGCATGTTTTATTCATTTGAAAATATGTCCGAAACCTTAATTTGGATGAAACATAACACCACAGTTGTGGAACCCACGTATCCACAAGGCTATATTGGATTGTGGCTATTGTAGGACGAACAATTTCTATCATTGGCAGTATTTTCATCTGGTGATATTTCTTTGCCATTGTACATGTGAAGCGTTTTTTTCCCCATTAAACTGCCTTTGAGGGATGAGATTTCCTTTCACAATTCATTACATTATTTCACTACCGCCTAATGCAATGGTTTCCACGACTGAGTACAGGAATTGAAATGTCTAACATCCAGTAATGATATCAGTATAATAGAGAATCAGAGTGATCGACAGCCACAAACAATTGCAACATATAGATGAACCACAACTTAATTCAATTCAGCAAGAATTCCATTTTGGTGTAACAAAAACAGTGAAGTTTACCACCATTATTCTTTCACAATTAGCTCTAATAGATAAGATACTTTGGAAAATGACATTTTAATATCCATGTTTTACGAGATAGTGCAACTTTAACTTTTTCACTTGAATTAGGAATAAAATATTTCAACTGCTGTTCCACACTGAGATGTCTGTACAGGATATGTAAAACACATTTATAATTCCATTAAGTTCACTGCATATTGCATGGCTGCCATGAGTCATAAAGTATGTCCTGAAGAAACTTTTTTAGAATAACAAGGACTTCATTTTGGAAAAATATAGGCTGTTAAAGTTACCCCAAGGCAAAACATAGACTTGTATTTTCTTCTTATAAATTCCAAGCCTTCAAATGAATCATGTAGCATTTTGGAGGCAAGTCATTTCTTTATTAGCTATCGTGTATGGTACATGCTTCAGTAACTGATACAAGTAGTTTCATTAAAGGATTCACATTTACCTTTTTCCACATTAGGTTGGATATTTAGAATGACAATGATCAGAAAAATAATGCGATCAACTTCCCAATTATTTCCATGATTTTAAGAGCAATGGACCATGCTCTTTTTATCACAAATTTGTTTATTGCATATTGTACTTCTGCTGGATAACAAATTATGGTTTGCAAGCTTTCAGCTACTAATATTATTAATGTAATAGCAAGTAAAGTTAAGTTAAAATAGCAACGTAGCTGAAGTCCAAGAACTTTTCAGTGTTCTGCTCTCAGGTAGTGTTCAGATTTTGCTTGGTTCCATCAAAGACTTCCAGAGCATTAGCATCATCTTTGTGTTACATGCTTTATATTACAATGCAATTATTGTCTTTTTGAGCTCGTAACAATTGTCCCAAGCTAATGCCATATTGGTAGCAATGCTTTTATTGGATAGAAGTAAGACTTACCACATAATATTTGAGCAGCAGTTTACAATGTACTGTTGAGAATATTATATGTAGAGCGGCACGGTGACACAACGGTTAGCACTGCTGCCTTACAGCACCAGGGGCAGGGCTCGATTCCCTTCTTGGGTGACTGTGTGTGTGGAGTTTGCACATTCTCCCCATGTCTGTGTGGGTTTCCTCCGGGTGCTCCGGTTTCCTCCCACAGCCCAAAGATGTGTGGATTAGGTTGATTAGCTATGCTAAATTGCCCCTTGGTGTCAGGGAGTTAGCAGGGTAAATGGGTGGGGTTATGGGGATGGTGCCTGGGGGGGGAATTATGGTCGGTGCAGACTTGATGGGCCAGGTGGCCTCTTTCTGCACTGTGGGGATTCTGTGATCTGTGATACTCTGGTGTTCTTTGGGTGGAAGCTATGATGTCCATGGACCTCCTACTGTATGTCACAGTTTACCCTCTAGGTACTCACTTTGAATCATCCAGACTAAGTTATATCAATAAACCTGCAGCAGGATTTGTCCAATCATGTTTTCTTCCATTTACAGACACCATCCAGCCAACCTAACCATATTGGGTGGTACGTATATGACCAGGAACAGACAGTTCTTGGAGCCTTCTTATCTCTCATCACAAGCTATTTTCTCCAGGTCAATGGCCCATCCTGCAAACCTTGAAACATATGGCTTTACTGATTGCAATTATGTTGCAAAACATTTTCCCCTTTATTAACGTATTTAGAGAAATGAACATAGCTGTGGCATATCAAAGTGTGATGATACTGTGCCTTTCAGAGATGTATTTGTCATGGTTCTTGTGCAGGATCTGTTTTAGCAGTTTCTTTTTATTACTGGTACTCCTGGGTCTGTATTTGGCAGCCCCTTTTGTTGCTACAGCAGTATAATTGTTCCTAATTGCTCAAATGTTTGTTTTAATTTAAACTAATGCTGTTCTGCTGTTTTTAGTGTTTCCCCCTGCAAGTAGAAACATAGAAACTAGAAACAGGAGTAGTCATTTGGCCCTTCAAGCCTGCTCCGCCATTCATTTTGATCATGACTGATAATCAAATTCAATATCCTGTTTTGCCCTTCTCCCCATATCCCTTGATCTTTTTAGCCCCTCAAGCTATATCTAATTCCTTCTTGAAATCAGACAATGTTTTAGCCTCAAATACATTATATTGTAGTGAATTCCACATATTCACCATTCTCTGGGTGAAGAAATTTCTCCTCACCTCAGCTCTAAAAGGTTGACCCCTCATCCTTGAAGTATGGGTAGTTCTGGACTCCCCCATCATGGGGAACATTCTTTCTGAATCTACCCCGTCTAACCCTGTTAGGACTGTAGGAATTGATTGGGTTGATTGACAGTAATATCAGGTGATTGGGTGGAGCTAGGCTTACGCAGAGAAATCAAGCTCAGTTGCTCTTTGGAGGCTGCAGAAAGAAAATGTAGCTCTGAGTTTCTGAAGTCTGGAATCTGCTAGAGCCTAGGGTTATTTATTTCTCTGAAGTTCTGCTGTTTGAGGATGTATCCTTCTCTGGAAACTGCTGTCTGAATCACTGTCCAGAGGTGTTATAAGGCTGGAAATCTAATATCCACTTGAGCATCTTTGTTTTTGGTGCTAACTAGTTCTGAAGAAGGGATTTATGTCGATGGGGATACTGCTTATAATTGGGGCTATAATGATAGTTAGTTGTTAAGAATTATACTGTGTCATGTTTAAGTATTTTAATTGTAAAAGTTATGTTAATTCTTTTTGTTTAATCCTAACTGTGTTCATAAATAATGTTTGCTTTGATAAAAGCTTCCCAGTGGGTCAATTGAATCATACCTGGAGTGAAATACCTTCTGCTCACCCTAATGTCAAAATCAAAAGTAAAAGTTGGGGTCCAGGCTAACTTCATAATATACCTTAGGAGTTTCTGATCTGATCCCTAACACAAAGCTAAAAAATTAAATGTCGTCCATAAAGGCACAATATCCTAAACTAATTAAATAGGTTATAAATTGTTAAAAGAATAAACAGAATACTCAATAGTCTGGAAAAGCCTATTATCAATTGTAGCAGTTTAAGATGAATCCACTGTCTCAGGCATTCTGCCATTTTTAATTCTTTTGGATTCTACCTTCTAAAATCATATTTCCTTACATGCTGCATGAAAAGTTATGGACTAATTGTAATGCACTATTTTGCATTAATTCAAATTCATTCTCAATTATTCTAAAGTGGGAAGGTGATCAGCCAGATGTCGTGGTACACATCGGTACAAATGACGTAGGTAGGAAGAGTGAGGAGGTCCTAAAGAGTGAGTACAAAGAGCTTGGAAGGAAGTTAAAAAGCAGGACCCCGAGGGTAGTAATCTCAGGATTGTTACCTGTCCCACGTGCCAGTGAGGGTAGGAGAAGGATGCTTGGGCGGATGAACATGTGGCTGAGAAACTGGTGTAGGGGGCAGGGTTTCCAATTCTTGGATCATTGGGACCTCTTCTGGGGCAGGTGGGACCTGTACAAGAGAGACGGGTTACACCTAAACTACAAGGGGACCAATATACTTGCAGGGAGGTTTGCTAGTGTTATTGGGGAGCATTTAAACTAGATTTGCAGGGGGATGGGAACCAGAGTGCCAGAGCAGATAGTGGAGCAGGGGTAAAAAGACAGGTTAGTTCAAGCAAAATCACAAATGGAAGGGTTGAGTGTGGTGGAAATAACCTTTTGAGGTGTGTCTATTTCAATGCCAGGAGTATTGTGGGGAAGGCAGATGAGCTGAAGGCGTGGATAGACACATGGAAATATGACATTATAGCCATTAGTGAAACTTGGCTGCAGGAGGGGCAGGACTGGCAGCTCAATGTTCCAGGGTTCCAATGTTTCAGGAGGGATAGAGGCAGAGGGATAAAAGGTGGGGGGGTGTTGGTCAGGGAAAATGTTACAGCGGTACTCAGGCAGGATAGATTAGGGAGCTTGTCTACACAGGCCCTATGGGTGGAGCTGAGAAACAGGAAAGGTATGACCACATTAATGGGCTTGTATTATAGACGACCCAATAGTCAGCGAGAATTGGAGGAGCAGATCAGCAGAGAGATAGCTGACAACTGCAAGAAACACAAAGTTGTGATAGTAGGGGATTTTAATTTTCCACATATAGATTGGGACTCGCATACTGTTAAAAGTTTAGATGGGGTAGAGTTTGTAAAACGTGTTCAGCAAAACTTTCTACATCAGTATATAGAGGTGCCAACTAGAGAGGATGCGATATTGGATCTCCTATTGGGAAATGAGTTAGGGCAGGTGATGGATGTGAGTGTGAGGGAACACTTTGGATCCAGTGATCACAATGCCATTAGTTTCAACCTGATCATGGATAAGGATAGATCTGGTCCTCAGGTTGAAGTTCTAAACTGGAAAAAGGCCAAATTTGATGAAATGAGAAGGGATCTGGGAAGTGTGGATTGGCACAGGCTGTTCTCTGGTAAGGATGTAAATGGAAAGTGGGAGGCCTTCATAGGAGAAATTTTGAGAGTGGAGTTTGTATGTTCCTGTCAGGATTAAAGGCAAAGTAAATAGGAATGAGGAACCTTGGTTCTCGGGGGAGATTGTAACACTGATTAAGAGGAAGAGAGAGTTGTATGAAATGTACAGGCAGCAAGGAACAGATCAGATGCTCGAGGAGTATAAAAAGTGCAAGAAGCTACTTAAGAGGGAAATCAGGAGGGCTAAAAGAAGACATGAGGTTGCTTTGGCAGACAGAGTGAAGGAAAATCCAAAGAGCTTCTATAGGTATGTTAGGAGCAAAAGGATAGTGAGAGATAAAATTGGTCCTCTTGAAGACCAGAGTGGTAGACTGTGTATGGAACCAAAAGAGATGGGGGAGATACTGAATGGTTTTTTTGCATCCGTATTTACTGAGGAAACGAGCATGGAGTCTACGGAAATAGGGCAAACAGGTAGGGAGGTCATGGAACCTTTACAGATTAAAGGGGAGGAGGTGCTTGCTGTCTTGAGGCAAATCAGAGTGGATAAATCCCTAGGACCGGACAAGGTATTCCCACGGACCTTGAGGGAAGCTAGTGTTGAACTTGCAGGGGCCCTGGCAGACATATTTAAAATGTCAGTATTCACGGGGGAGGTGCCGGATGATTGGAGGGTGGCTCATGTTGTTCCGTTGTTTAAAAAAGGTTCCAAAAGAAATCCGGGAAAATATAGGCCAGTCAGTTTGACGTCGGTGGTGGGCAAGTTATTGGAAGGTGTGATACGGGATAGGATCTACAAATATTTGGATAGACAGGGACTTATTAGGGAGAGTCAACATGGCTTTGTGCATGGTAGGTCATGTTTGACCAATCTATTAAGAGTTTTTCGAGGAGGTTACCAGGAAAGTGGATGAAGGGAAGGCAGTGGATATTGTCTACCTGGATTTCAGCAAGGCCTTTGACAAGTTCCTTCATGGGAGGTTAGTTAGGAAGGTTCAGTCGCTGGGTATACAGGGGGAGGTAGTAAATTGGATTAGACACTGACTCAATGGAAGAAGCCAGAGAGTGGTTGTGGAGGATTGCTTCTCTGAGTGGAGGTCTGTGACTAGTGGTGTGCCGCAGGGATCGGTGTTGGGTCCATTGTTGTTTGTCATCTATATCAATGATCTGGATGACAAATGTGGTAAATTGGATCAGCAAATTTGCTGATGATACAAAGATTGGAGGTGTAGTGGACAGTGAGGAAGGTTTTCAAAGCTTGCAGAGGGATTTGGACCAACTAGAAAAATGGGCTGAAAAATGGCAAATGGAATTTAACACAGCCAAGTGTGAGATATTGCACTTTGGAAGGACAAACCAAAGTAGAATGTACAGGGTAAATGGTAGGACTCTGAAGAGTGCAGTTGAACAGAAGGATCTGGGAATACAGGTACAGAATTCCCTAAAAGTGACGTCACAGGTGGATAGGGTCGTAAAGAGTGCCTTTGGTACATTGGCCTTTATAAATCAGAGTATCGAGTATAAAAGTTGGAGTGTTATGGTAAGGTTATATAAGGCATTGGTGAGGCTGAATTTAGAGTATTGTGTACAGTTTTGGTCACCTAGTTACAGGAAGGATGTAAATAAGGTTGAAAGAGTGCAGAGAAGGTTCACAAGGATGTTGCCGGGACTTGAGAAGCTGAGTTACAGAGAGAGATTGAATAGGTTGGGACTTTATTCCCTGGAGCGCAGAAGAATGAGGGGAGATTTGATAGAGGTGTATAAGATTTTGATGGGTATAGATAGGGTGAATGCAAGCAGGCTTTTTCCACTGAGGCTAGGGGAGAAAAAAAACCCAGAGGGCATGGGTTAAGGGTGAAAGGAGAAAAGTTTAAAGGGAATATTAGGGGGGGCTTCTTCACGCAGAGAGTGGTGGGAGTGTGGAATGAGCTGCCGGATAAAGTGGTAAATGCGGGGTTACTTTTAACATTTAAGAAAAACTTGGACGGGTTCATGGATGAGAGGGGTGTGGAGGATATGGTCCAAGTGCAGGTCAGTGGGACTAGGCAAAAAAATGGTTCGGCACAGACAAGAAGGGCCAAAAGGCCTGTTTCTGAGCTGTAATTTTCTATGGTTCTATTACATTTTTATTTAGCCCTGGGATATGGGTCAAGGTCAGCACTTATGGTCCATTTCTTGTTCCCCTCGACAAGGTAATGCACCATCTTCTTGCTCTACTGCAGTGTGTATAGTGAAAGTGCTCCCATGGTGCTATTAGGTAGAGATTTCTCAGTGAAATTTGACCCAGTGATATTGAAAGAACAGCAATGAATGTCCAAGTCAGGATTGCGTGTGAATTAGACTGGAATTTGCGAGTGATGGTGCTCCCATGTGGTAGCTGCCCTTGACTCTCTTGGCAGCTGAGGTATAAGTTTGGAAGGTACAGTCAAAGTGGCATTATTAAATTTCTCCAGTGCACCCACTATAGTTTAGTTCACCCAAATTTTGTTTGATTTAATATTTCTGTCAAGTTGGAGGCAACCTGGGCAGGACTGGGACTGAGGTCCTCGGGGCAGTATTTTCTAGAGTTGTTGGGGAGGGTTTAAACTAAAGTAGCAGGGGGGTGGGAATGTATGCAAGGAGTTAGAGGAAGGGGAATCAAGGGCAAGAACAAAAAACAGGAAGGGAATAAGAAAAATGATACCGGGAGAAATCAAAAGCCAGGGTGAAAAATAATGGAATGGAATAAGTAATGTTAAAAAGACAAGACTTAAGGATTTGTGTCTTAATCCATGGAGCATTCACAATAAAGTGGATGAATTAATCGTGCAGATAGATGTTAAAGGGGAATGATGTAGTCGACATTACGGAGAAATGGCTGCAGTGTGACCAGGGATGGGAAATGAATATCTGGGGGCATTTGGTATTTAAGGATAGACAAAAAGGAAAATGCGGTGGAGGTGCATTGCTGGTTAAAGAGGAAATCAATGCAATAGTGAGGAAGGATATTAGCTCTGACAATGTGGAATCTGTGTGGGTAGAGCTGAGAAATATTAAGGGGCAAGAAACGTTAGTGAGGCTTTTATATAGATCCCCAAACTGTAGTGGTGATGTTGGGGATGGCATTAAACAGGAAATTAGAGATGCATACAATAAATGAGCATCTGTAATTATGTGTGATTTTAATTTGCATATAGATTGGGCAGATCAAATTATTCACAATACCTTCGAGGAGGAATTCCTGGAGTGTGTACGGGATGGTTTTCTGGACCAGTACTTTGAGGAACCAGTGGCGGTGGATAGGCATTGGCAAACATTCAACATTCAAAGAGCGCAAGGGTAAACTGCAACAATTGTTTATTCCTGTCTGTAGGAAAGTAAAATGGGAAAAGTGGACAAACAATGGCTGACAAGGGAAATTAGAGATCGTATTAGATCTAAGAAGCTCATTGCTTCTTGGAAGTGCAGCAGAGAGGGAGAGATTCACGAGAGGAGTGCTGCGGGTAAGCACTGTTATTTTTTTAACTTACTTTTTCGCGGGTTTTTTCTTAAAAAATATCTAAACCCGGAAGTGGTCGCGCAGGGAGGTCTGGGAGAGAGAGATTTTTTAAAAAAAAGTTACTCACCTCAGTGAATCGGCCTCATTGCTTCTTGGAAGTGCAGCAGAGAGGGAGAGATTCGCGAGAGGAGTGCTGCGGGTAAGCGCTGTTATTTTTTTAACTTACTTTTTCGCGGGTTTTTTCTTAAAAAATATCTAAACCCGGAAGTGGTCGCGCAGGGAGGTCTGGGAGAGAGAGATTTTTTTAAAAAAAGTTACTCACCTCAGTGAATCGGCCTCATTGCTTCTTGGAAGTGCAGCAGAGAGGGAGAGATTCGCGAGAGGAGTGCTGCGGGTAAGCGCTGTTATTTTTTTAACTTACTTTTTCGCGGGTTTTTTCTTAAAAAATATCTAAACCCGGAAGTGGTCGCGCAGGGAGGTCTGGGAGAGAGAGATTTTTTTTTTCCCCAATAAATTGGAACAGAGAGGAATCCCGATACTCTACACTTGTAGAGTATCCCACCCTCCCTCCTCCTTTAACCTAAAAAAAAAGACCCAGTGAGAGCAGGGCTTTGGAGAAAACAGGAGGAGAAAAGGTAAGTTTAAAATTTTCATTCACTTTTTTTTTCCCTGTGTGTTTAAAGGGGCAATTATGAGTGTGAGGCCAGTATGTTGTTCCTAATGTAGGATGTGGGAGGTCCTGGAGGCTCCTAGCCTCCCGGACGACCATATCTGTGCTGGGTGTGTTGAGCTGCGGTTCCTAAGGGACCATGTTAGGGAACTGGAATTGCAGCTCGAGGACCTTCGCCGGGTTAGGGATAGTGAGGAGGTCATTGACAGGAGCTATCGGCAGGTGGTCACACCGGGACCACGGGAGGAGGGTAACTGGGTAACAGTGAGGAAGGAGAAAGCTCGGTTGATGGTGAGCACCCCGGTGGATGTGCCCCTTAATAATAAGTACTCCTGTCTGAGTACTACTGGGGTGGACAGCCCACCTGGGGGAAGCAGCGGTGGCAGTGTCTCTGGAGCTGAGCCTGGCCCAGTAGTGCAAAAGGGTAAGGAAAGGAGGGTAGTGCTAATTGGGGACTCTACGGTGAGGGGGTCAGATAGGCGTTTTTGCGGACACAGACGGGACTCTCGGATGGTGGTTTGCCTCCCTGGTGCAGGGGTCCGGGATGTCTCTGGTCGAGTCCCAGAAATCCTGAAGGGGGAGGGAGAGGAGCCGAAGGTCATGATGCATATAGGTACTGCTGACATAGGTAGGAAGAGGGAAGGGGTCATGAAAAGAGAATATAGGGAGTTAGGTAGACAGCTGAGAAAGAGGAATGCAAAGGTAGTAATCTCGGGATTGCTGCCTGTGCCGCGGGAGAGTGAGAACAGGAATCAGTGGAGAATGAATGCGTGGCTGAGGGACTGGAGCAAGGGACAAGGATTTGGGTACTTGGATCATTGGGACCTCTTTAGGGGCAGGTGTGACCTGTTTAAAAAAGACGGGTGGCACTTGAATCCCAGGGGGACCAATATCCTGGCGGGAAGGTTGGCTAAGGCTACTGGAGAGACTTTAAACTAGAAAGGTTGGGGGGAGGGAATCGAAATGAGGGGACTGAGAGCGAGGAGGTTAGCTCGCAAATAGATAAGGAATGTAAACAGGGTAAGAGGGAGGTTAGACGAGTGATGGAGAAGGGAAGTGCTCAGGCTGAAGGTCTGAGATGTGTCTATTTTAATGCCAGGAGTGTAGTGAATAAAGTGGATGAGCTTAGAGCGTGGATTGCTGCTTCGAATTGTGATGTGGTGGCCATTACGGAGACTTGGATGTCTCAGGGACAGGACTGGGTGCTTCAGGTGCCGGGTTTTAGATGTTTCAGGAAGGACAGGGAGGGAGGCAAGAGAGGGGGGGGAGTGGCACTGTTGATCAGGGATAGTGTCACGGCTGTAGAGAAGGTGGACGCCGTGGAGGGATTGACTACGGAGTCTCTGTGGGTGGAGGTTAGGAACAGGAAGGGGTCGGTAACGTTGCTGGGTGTTTTCTATAGGCCGCCCAATAGTAACAAAGATGTTGAGGAGCAGATGGGGAAACAGATCCTGGAGAGATGTAGGAATAACAGAGTTGTCGTGATGGGAGATTTTAATTTCCCAAACATAGATTGGAATATCCCTAGGGCTAGGGGTTTGGATGGAGAGGAGTTTGTTAGGTGTGTCCAGGAGAGTTTCCTGACACAGTATGTGGATAAGCCTACTAGAGGAGAGGCTGTACTTGATCTGGTGCTGGCTAATGAATCTGGACAGGTGGAGGATCTCTCGGTGGGTGAGCATCTTGGGGATAGCGATCATAATTCTATCTCCTTCACGATAGCATTGGAAAGAGATAGGATCAGGCAGGCTAGGAAAGTGTTTCTCTGGAGTAAAGGGAAATACAGTGTCATCAGGGAGGAAATTAGACGGGTAAATTGGAAGGAGGCATTCTTGGGGAAAAGTACCGAAGGAAAGTGGAGGATTTTCAAGGAATGTTTGTCTGGAGCTCTGCATGACAACGTTCCGATGAGACAGGGGGGTGTTGGTAGGGTACGGGAACCGTGGTGCACGAAGGTTGTGATGAACCTGGTGAATAAGAAAAGAGAGGCGTACAGAAGGTTCAGAGAGCTAGGAGGTGTTAAAGATTTAGAGGAGTATACGGGATGTAGGAAGGAGCTTAAGAAGGAAATTAGGAGAGCGAGAAGGGGTCATGAGAAGGCCTTGGCGGGTAAGATTAAGGAGAATCCCAAGGCTTTCTACAAATATGTCAAGAGTAAAAGGATGAGATGTGAAGGCATAGGACCCTTAAAAGGTGAAGGGGGAAAAGTTTGTGCGGAACCGTTAGAAATGGCGGAGGTGCTTAATGAATACTTTACCTCGGTATTCATGGTGGAAAGGGATCTGGGTGGTTGTACTGCTGGTTTGCGGTGGACAGAAAGGATCGAGCATGTGGACATAAAGAAAGAGGATGTGTTGGAACTATTGAATGGCATCAAGGTTGGTAAGTCGCTGGGACCGGATGGGATGTACCCCAGGTTACTGTGGGAGGCGAGGGAGGAGATTGCGGAGCCTTTGGCGATGATCTTTGCATCGTCGATGGAGACGGGAGAGGTTCCGGAGGATTGGAGGATTGCAGATGTGGTCCCTATATTCAAGAAAGGGAACAGGGACAGCCCGGGAAATTACCGACCGGTGAGTCTAACATCAGTGGTTGGTAAGTTGATGGAGAGGATCCTGAGAGACAGGATTTATGATCATCTAGAGAAGTTTAGTATGATCAAAAGTAGTCAGCACGGCTTTGTCAAGGGCAGGTCGTGCCTTACGAGCCTGGTTGAGTTCTTTGAAAATGTGACCAAACACATTGACGAAGGAAGAGCGGTGGATGTGGTCTATATGGACTTCAGCAAGGCGTTCGATAAGGTCCCCCATGCAAGACTTCTTGAGAAACTGAGAGGGCATGGGATCCAAGGGGCTGTTGCCTTGTGGATCCAGAACTGGCTTGCCTGCAGAAGGCAGAGAGTGGCTGTGGAGGGGTCTTTCTCTGCATGGAGGTCAGTGACCAGTGGAGTGCCCCAGGGATCTGTTCTGGGACCCTTGCTGTTTGTCATTTTCATAAATGACCTGGATGAGGAAGTGGAGGGATGGGTTGGTAAGTTTGCTGACGACACCAAGGTAGGTGGTGTTGTGGATAGTTTGGAGGGATGTCAGAAGTTGCAGCGAGACATAGATAGAATGCAAGACTGGGCGGAGAAGTGGCAGATGGACTTCAACCCGGATAAGTGTGTGGTGATCCATTTTGGCAGATCCAATGGGATGAAGCAGCAGTATAATATGAAGGGTACCATTCTTAGCAGTGTAGAGGATCAGAAGGACCTTGGGGTCCGGGTCCATAGGACTCTTAAATCGGCCTTGCAGGTGGAGGATGCGGTCAAGAAGGCGTACGGCGTACTGGCCTTCATTAATCGAGGGATTGAGTTTAGGAGTCGGGAGATAATGCTGCAGCTTTATAGGACCCTGGTTAGACCCCACTTGGAGTACTGCGCGCAGTTCTGGTCACCTCATTACAGGAAAGATGTTGAAGCCATTGAAAGGGTGCAGAGGAGATTTACAAGGATGTTGCCTGGATTGGGGGGCATGCCTTATGAGGATAGGTTGAGGGAGCTTGGTCTCTTCTCCCTGGAGAGACGAAGGATGAGAGGTGACCTGATAGAGGTTTACAAGATGTTGAGAGGTCTGGATAGGGTAGACTCTCAGAGGCTATTTCCAAGGGCTGAAATGGTTGCTACGAGAGGACACAGGTTTAAGGTGCTGGGGGGTAGGTACAGAGGAGATGTTAGGGGTAAGTTTTTCACTCAGAGGGTGGTGGGTGAGTGGAATCGGCTGACGTCGGTGGTGGTGGAGGCAAACTCGTTGGGGTCTTTTAAGAGACTTCTGGATGAGTACATGGGATTTAATGGGATTGAGGGCTATAGATAGGCCTAGAGGTGGGGATGTGATCGGCGCAACTTGTGGGCCGAAGGGCCTGTTTGTGCTGTGGCTTTCTATGTTCTATGTTCTAAAGAGATATATGAATTGTCCAGAAAAACAATAGACCTGAAGATTGGGAGCAGTATAGAATTCAGCAAAGGAGGACCAGGGGATTGATTAAGAAGAAGCAAATAGAGTCTGAGAGTAAGCTTGTGGGGAAACATAAAAACGGACTGTAAAAGCTTCTATAGGTATGTGAAGGGAAAGAGATTGGTGAAGACAAATGTAGGTCCCTTACAGTCAGTAACAGGGGAATTTATAATGGAGAACAAATAAATGGCTGACTAACTAAATACATACTTTGGTTCTGTCTTCCTTTGTGAAGACACAAATAATGTACCAGAAATGTTGGGGAACACAAGGTTTAGTGAGATGGAGGAACTGGAGGAAGTCAGTATTAGGAGAGAAATGATGTTGGGGAAATTTATGGGATTGAAGGCTGATAAATGCCCAGGGTCTGATAATCTACATCCCACAGTACGTAAGGAACTGTCCCGAGAAAATTAGTGGTCATTTTCCAAGATTCTATAGACTCTAGAACAGTTCCTATGGATTGGGGGATAGCTAATGTAACCCCACTGTTTAGAAAAGGGAGGCAGAGAGAAAACTGAATTATAGATCAGTCAGCCTGACATCCGTGGTGGGAAAAATTCTAGAGTCCACTATCAAGGATTGTATAGCAGAGAACTTGAAAACAGTGGCAGAATTGTCCATTTTAATTCCTGCAGGAAGGCCTTCTAGTCCATCATCCTTGTTCTCATCGATCTCCCTTGTGTATCAAATTTGAAATCTATGTCCTTATTTACAATTCCATTCATGTGATTGCTTCATTGCAACTTCCTATGCACGCGGTGTCACCCATGATTGCATGACTTTCAGCCACCCTGGTACTACCCTCTCGAACTCTCTCTCTCTAACCCTCCTTGCCTGACTATTTTCTCTCTTTTTAAAATATCGGTGCAGGATTGGAGGGCCGAAGGGCCTGTTCCTGTGCTGTGCTGTTCTTTGTTCTTGTTCTTTGTCACCTCAAAACCTATATTTTTAATTGTGCATTCAGCCAGCTCCCATATTTCGACTACCATACGTTTCATTTCCTTTCTGTCAAGCTTTTTATTTGAAGCGTCTACACAAAAGCATGATGTTGCTTTTGTTGTTATTTTATTCAGTTGCAAACAAACCCAATAAACTCAAATCAAAATATATTGCTATACTCAATCATTTGAAATTTTGCAGCAGCAACATGTAGGTTTGTAATCTTTATGTTTTGTTTACCTGCTCTGGTAAAAGTATGCTTCCAAATTAATTATCCCCTTATTTATTCTCTGTTGTTTAGAAAGATAATTCTCAAATGAGATGCAATTGTGATGTTTTCTCATCAGAATGTTAACTAAACAAATACATTGCAAGCTGGTAGTTCACTTGCAATATATCAGCTGTCAAGTGAGTGTTATAGAATGTTTCTAATTTACTCCAGGAGCATTTCAGGCACAGTTAATGCATCGGCTAATGCTATTACTAAGGATCCACTCAAGATAACATTGACATTATAAAATTCTAGTGGGTGTTTGTTGCAGATATTATTGAATATGCATTTTGATTAATAGCTAGTAAAAAAATGTTTTTTTCCCATACCCTGCGTCATTTTATGTGCACTACGCTTCGCAAAACAAATTAGTGCAAACATTCCTGAATTTTTCATTACGCCTGAGGTTTGAAGACTCAAAACAATCATACAACCTATTTCTGAAATTATCCAAAAATACACTGCCATTCAAATAAATGAAGCAGAATATAATTAAACCATGTTGATGGGCTTCTGAAAATCATTTGTCAAAATGTTATAAAAAATGAATTACTGGAAATTGCGATGCAACATAGAAAGTCAACAGATGTTCCCTGTAATTAGAACAAAGCATTGTTGGAGGCAAAACAATTGCTGCAAAGAAATGATTGCCACAAATTTGTAATGGAAGCAATATTAAGTCCTGAAGAAAACAAAATACTGCCTATTATCTGCCTGTTGCTTAATGTAGTTAACCTATAATGCCAATGGTGCTCGCATGGCATCTCAGTTAGTGGAGAACAAATTTCATGGCCTTAATTCTTTCAAGTAAAGTTTAGTCATGGGAGGCTGCAAGATTTATCCATTCGCCACAATGATTACCACAGTGCTGATTATAGGCACTAATTGGGGAAAAGATAAAATACTATCCTCATTTTTCAAATGTAACAGGAGGAAAGTGCAAGCTTTACTGAGTGACAAAATTATATTGAAAGGAAGGAATTTGAACTGTGAAGATTAATAAATCATGGCTACTACCTAAATCATGTACATTTAAAACCAAAAGAGAAAATGTTGGAAAATCTGAGCAGGTCTGGCAGCATTTGTAAGGAGAGAAAATAACTGACATTTCGCGTCCAGATGACCCTTTGTCAAAGATTACTTTGACAAAGGGTCATCTGGACTCGAAACGTCAGCTCTTTTCTCTCCTTACTGATGCTGCCAGACCTGCTGAGATTTTCCAACATTTTCTCTTTTGGTTTCAGATTCCAGCATCTGCAGTAATTTGCTTTTATCATGTATATTTAAGTTCAATTTGACATTCAATGGCATATACCATTGTCAAATTCCCTACTATCAACATCTTGAAGGTATTGATTAACCAAATATGTAACTGGAGCTAAAAGAACAGGTCAGAGGCTAGGAATCGTGCAGCAAGTGGCTCACCTTCTGACTCCAAAAAAGCACAAGTCAAGAGTGTGATGGAAGACCCTCCACTTGCCTGGATGAGTGCAGCTCAACAACACCCAGGATTAAGCAGCCTACGAGATAGATACCTTATTCATCGTCTCAGCATTCACTTCTACCACCAGTACACCATGACAGCAGTGTGCACCATCTACAAAAGGCACTACAGCAACTTGCCAAAGTTTCTCCAATAGCGCCTCCCAAGCCCAGAACCTTTACTACCCAGAAGGACATGAACAGCTGGCCCATGGGAATACAACTATATCTCAAAGTTTCCTTCCACATATCACACAACCCTGACATGGGAATATATCACTGTTTCTCATTGTCACATAATCAAAATCCTGGAACTACCTCTTCGAAAACATTGTGGGTGTATCTATACCATATGGACTGTTCAACAGGGCCGTTCGCCATCATTATCTCAAGGGCAATTAGATACGGGCAATAAATATTGGCCTTTCCAGTGATGCTCACATCTCATGAATAAATGATAATAAAAATCCCAAGTGAACAGAGGCTCATTACCAGAAGAACAGGGAGCAGCATCAAGGGCCATTGAAGTTAAATGATTTGTTAACTAAAGAATGCAGTGCATTGCACAAATAATGTAGAACAAGCAAGATGGATTACTTCTCATTTTAATGTACTAAATAGTCCAAACTATTGTAATATAATCACTAAAAATAGGTTGTGTCATCACTGCCTGCACAAATGCATCACCCACTTGTCATATAATGATGGTTTCTCTCCTCTCTTCCATTCTGCTAAGAGATGCATGAGTCTGGGGATGATTCATTCTGCTGTTTAGGAAGGTTTGGGTCCTTCTGTATTGTGCTTCTCCTGAACGCATTGTTTGTTTCAGAAATGTCCTGTATGGGAATATTACAGATGTCCTGCCTCTTTATGTTACAACACTTTGGGCTATCTCCACACTTCCACTAAACCAGTTCTTACTCAAAGGTTTTTTTTCTGCAACCATATCATTGTGGATGCTCTGTAACATTTGAGTTCACATCCATCTGTCTCGGGAGACCATGGACCACACCCAGGGTGTATGTCAATTCCGATTACCTGCGATGGTGAGTGAGACCATCGCGTCTCATTGGACAGTTATCCCTGCCTCAAATTGCCATCAGACTTTTGAATGGACCTACCTCGCATTAGGTTGACCTTTCTCTGCACCCTAGCTATAACTGTAACACTACATTCTGCACTCTCTCCTTTCCCTTTCCATGAATGGTGTGCTTTGTCTGTATAGTGCGCAAGAAACAATACTTTTCACTGTATGCTAATACACGTGACAATAATAAATCAAATCAAATCAAACTGGCTCCCTTTTCTGTCATCTGGCCACTTATTTTGTCCTCTGCTTTTTCCACACCCTTCCTGACTGCTTGTCTCCAGGCACTCCGGTCAACAATCAGGACTACCCATATGCATTGACTTTGATCCCAGTCAATTTGAAATCTTGCTTGCAGACATCCTTGTAACACAGACATGAGCTATTATTCTTGTGCTGATAGTAATCTCGCAATAAAGCATGTCTTTGGAGTTGCAGCCATCATCCATTTTACTCATATGATCCAGCCCACGGAGTTGCTGCTCCATGCCCATGTGTGGTTTTTCCTTTTTAAGGCTCCCATTTTGAGTGAACTGACTTTCTGGCTGTTTAGGAAGGTTCACGTTGAACCTTGTGAGTTCTTTGTTGATCTCAGCTGTCTTGCATGTGTCCTCAACCTATAAGGGGTCATCAGTAAGGCCAGGTCTCATAGTCCTTCTGTTCCAGCTTGGGATGTGAAAGACTGTTGTTTTCTTTGCTGTGGTGGAACACTCTAATTGTTAAATTTATGACACATTTGTAAATGTGGAGGCCCTCAGAGTGACATGAGGGCAGAGGAAGCCATCCGCTTGCTGGCTGATGAAGGGGTGCCGACCTGTGCGTGCTTGGAGGAGGGTGGCAGACTTCATGGACTCTGCTAGTCCAGCAGGTTCCGCCAGAGTTCAATGCAGACCTCCACTCCACCATGGAACCATGGGTGAGCTTCTGCAGTGACTGCACTAGAGGGGGACAGGGCACTCCCCTTGAGGGGAGGGGGCACCTCCCTCCAGGTGCCCCCTCCCCTCAAGGAGTCAGGCAGGGGCCTTTGAGCACCCAAAGGGAGAAGGAGTAGCAGCAGGACACTCCTGGGACCTCCAGGCAGAACACTCTGAGGTTGTCCAGCCCTTCTGAATCCCCTTTGCCTGTGACCCCTTCAATCCCGTTCTCTGTCATTGCAAAGGGAGCAGCTACCCCACAACAGGACAGTCAAAGTAAGCCGGGGTTCTGCAGGCCTCGGGTCTCCAGAGGATGTCTGTTAAGGTCATCCGAGGAAAAAGGCCCCAGCTGTGGATGTTAGGTGAACAATTCGCAAAAGTAGTAGGGAGAGAAAAATTCCGAAGTTTTGATTTCACATGAGGTTGCATGGGTACACTCTAATTGTTAAATTTATGACACATTTGTAAATATACTTCACTTGTAATTTAATCATGTCTAACGTGGTATATTTGTGATAGTCCGTAAGCCTTTGTACACCTCCCTCCCCTTCATCTTCCTGGGATTGCCCCATTCCCTAGGATGTGGCATCTGCAGGAATGCACAGATATTTGCCAGACACGGCACGCCATGTGGAAGAACTTGTCCACACATGCTGAGCCATTGCCCTTCACTCTCTTATCTACCCCAAATTCCTAGCATTGTAAAAACGACATGCTGGGGTTCCCATCAGTTGTCCAGTTGAGAGCACCTTCATCTCCATCCACCCCCAATGACCCAACGTTCATGCAGAATCTCAACATCTCAAGATCTCCAACATGAGCCTCTGCTTAATTGCAACCAGCTATGATGGCAGTAACATTGTACACGTACTCTAACCATCAGCCCCTCTACAACCCCCAATGCCCCTTCACACCTCAACATCCTCATATGCCCCTTCACACTCTCTCACCCTTCAATGCCCCTTTCACACCTCAACACCTATGTGTGCTGCCCGAGGTAGGTGCTGTCTCTCATATGCCACATCGATCCAGTTTGTGTTCTGGACTGGCATGATTTCCGTTGGCATTGTGGACAATCGGGCATGGGGAAGGTGGGCGATTTGGATCGTGCCTTCATCTGCATCCCATTAGCGGGATGCAGAACAGTTTCACACATCCTCTGACAGGAATCATGACCCGCCATGCGGTAGCGTAAGATCCTGCTATCATTTCATACCGGGTTGAAACTGAGTTTTGAAGCTTATGCTGCATTGTACCTCTTTCCCCGCTATTAAAACTGCCATGGGGGGGTGGGGCATGGTAAAATTCCTTCCTACAGTGTCACCATGGGGAGGCACTACATAGGGCTTGCTGACGAAGAGACTGTGTACTGGCAGGAGAGGTACGCACTTGGCTCTCTGTTCACAATTATTATACTGCTAGCCAGGGGTTAATGAAGCCCTAGAAGAATAAGTGCATAGGTTAAGCATTTCATAAAAGTATTAAAACTAAAAATAGGTTTCAAAATGCCCCCGAGGCCTATATTTTCCTGTGCATTTAAAAAAGTTCGATTTCTGGGAGAAACCAAATCTAATCAAATTTTAAATCTGTGTAAAGTGAATGGATTTTGAGGAATTATTCAATATGAATTATAGAAAAATGATATAAATGGCACAGAAATAGTGGAATCCTTTATCAGCAGCAAGTAAGCAAACAGTTGGCAAATTTTAGAATCCATAACTTGCCATAAAAGGAAATCTCAATAATAAGCCTTACAGTGATCTGGTGGGGCATTTGTAAGTTTAGAATGAAGCAGAGTGTCTCATTTTAATAAAATTGAAAAAGACCGCTTAGTTTATTTTGTGACAAAAAGCAACAAAGAAAATACTTCAAGGCACATGGCCAGACACAATGAATACATTCCGTATGACTGGACAGATGAGGAACATTGGGGCGGCACAGTAGCACAGTGGTTAGCATTGCTGCTTCACAGCTCCAGGGACTCGGGTTCGATTCCCGGCTCGGGTCACTGTCTGTGTGGAGTTTGTACATTCTCCCTGTGTCTGCGTGGGTTTCCTCCGGGTGCTCCGGTTTCCTCCCACAGTCCAAAGATGTGCGGGTTAGGTTGATTGGCCATGCTAAATTGCCCCTTAATGTCCCCAGATGCGTAGCTTAGAGGGATTAGTGGGTAAATATGTAGGGATACGGGGATCGGGCCTGGGTGGGATTGTGGTCGGTGCAGACTCGATGGGCAGAATGGCCTCTTTCTGCACCGTAGGGTTTCTATGATTCTATGGCCGGAATTTTACTGCCCCGCCCGCCACGAGAATCGGAGCGGGCGAGGGGCGGATAATGGGAAGGTCCATTGACCTTGGGTGGGATTTTACGATTTCGGGATGAGCGAAGCCATAAAATCCCACCCATTAACTCTGTTTCTGGGTGGAATTTTCCTGTCCCACCCACCACGGGATGAGCACAGCCGGAATATCCAGCCCTCTCTCTCCAAGCCTGCTGAGTTTTTCCTGCAATTTTTGCTTTTATTTCAGATTTCCAGCATCCGCAGTATTTGATTTGATCTCAGTAGGAAAGTTGTTCTTCACTGAGGAATTGCGCCAAACTCATCCAAGTGCTTTGTATTTCATTACGTTGTTGAGTTAGTAAAACAAAATCTATTCCCGGTTTTTATTTATCTCTGCTGTGATTAGAAGATACAATCTGACGATTCCCTTCCTCTTGAGATGGTCTTTGAAATTGCTAAAGTTATCAATGTGGGACCTGAAGCTCAGTTGGCTAGGTGATCTTTTACCTAAAAGTGACTAGAACACGACAGCATTTTCCAGATAATGGATTTGTGGCATTAAATAAATTCAGGTGCTCCATTGTGCTCCAAAAAGATAAGAGGAAGGAAGCTCATAACCCAAGATTAATCTTAACTTTGTTCAACATTGGAGTCTAATTAATCTTTCGGAGATAAGTGAAGCCTATGTTTTACAATTGCCAGGTATTTCCCAGCTGCTGGTCGAGGCATGAAAGAAAATGAGACTAAACTAATTGTTCAATCCAGTTTATATTGCCGAAAGAACACAACTCTTCATGTTGTAAAGTCCATGGAAATTTTTAAAAAGTAATCAGCCCACGAGTCAAATCGAGATTGTATCAGAAATCAAACTGGAATTTTAACTGATTCTACACAAGAAAATTTCTGAATCCAACCTTCCTCGAACTACCCCAGCCTATTCTTTTGTAGATCTTTTACAATCTCTCTTGAGGATCAGGCAGTTGATCTCTCTCTCCCTGAAACTCAAATAATATAATCAAACTGCCCAAATAGAATCCTGAGTTTGAAATTTTTCAAGACTTAAGTTTAAAGTCATATGCCCTCAGTCAAACTTTAATACCCCAACTGTGTTACGGTCACATCGTTGAACTGCCTAATCTTGTTTTGTGGCTTTGTGGACTGTGATTCCAAATTTTAGACTTCATACAGTAAACACATACTAAATTTCAGATTCATGAAATTTTGTTGATCAGTTTTTAAAACATGAAAAATATTGCAATGTAGCAATTATAATGAGATCTAACTGCATAAAATATTACCACACTACATTAAATTTAACAACATGACTGTTGCACGGTGCCTGCAAATATATATGACAGACACATTTGTCTGATTTATGGATCTGCTGCAGAAGCACCATAAACACATCAGAAGGCACAAGTTTTTATTTATGAGTTTCTGTCCAAAACACAGACGCTGCAGTTGGTATAGTTAATTATTCTAGCACACCTTTGATGGGCCATAACTCTCAGTATTGTTACACTTAATGTTAAAAATTCACCTCTTTTCCTGTTCTGCGTTACTTCATGCCAAAGAAAGGAAAGATTAGTTTTTAAATTCTGACAGTAACAACTTTAAGCTGTGTAAGAAATGAGTGCATCGGTTTGAGAATGTGAAACAGGATTAAGTTTGTTTTGTTTTTATCATTGAGTTGAATGAAGTGTGTGTGAAGGTATCACTAGCGCATTTCCTTCCCATATACTTAATTTTCCACGTTTGCACATTCCATATCTATGCCCAGATTAATAATTCTCTTCTAGCCTCTTGTGCCATAAAAGTCACGATATAAATGAATCAGTGGGACATATCTTGTTGTATCAGTGGCATTCATTCTCCAGGCTATGGTGGCAAGCAAACTAAGAAAGCAATTCTTTTAACCCAAGACACAGCCATTGTCCAAACTTCTGGATTTTTAAAAATATTCAGTTGTGGGACATGGGCGTCGCTGGCTGGCCAGCATTTATTGCCCCTCCCTAGTTGCCCGATGGCGAACTGCCTTTTTAAAACACTGCAGTCCATGTGGTGTGGATTGACCCACAATGCTGTTGGTGAGGGATATCCAGGATTTTTACCCAGTGATTGTCAAAATGACACTAACCATTTCATCAATCTTGACTTGGGAATATATCGCCGTTTCTCATTTTGATAAAACTGAAAAAGATTGCTTCGTTTATTTTGCGACAAAAAAGCAGCGAAGAAAATACTTCAAGGCACATGGCCAGACACAATGAATACATTCCATATACCCTGTATGACTGGACAGATTAGGAACATTAGCCGGAATTTTACTGCCCCACCCGCCATGGGAATCGGAGCGGGTGAGGGGCGGATAATGGGAACGCCTGTTGACCTTGGGTGGGATTTTACGGTTTCAGGATGAGCGAGACCATAAATTCCGCCCATTAACTCTGTTTCTGGGTGGAATTTTCCTGTCTTGCCCACCACGGGACAAGCGCGGTTGGAAAATCCAGCCCTCTCTCTCCAAATCTGCTGAGTTTTTCCTGCAATTCCTGCTTTTATTTCAGATTTCCAGCATCCACAGTATTTGATTTGATCTCAACAGGAAAGTTGTTCTTCACTGAGGAATTGCACGGTGGCTATCTCATATTTATGCCCCCTCAATCTGCACTCACACATGGAAATAGTTTCTCCATATCCATGCAGTCAAACTCCTTGACGTCAGGCTCCACCAGGGCTTCTGCTTTCTTTTTCACTTTGGTTATGAAAAGGGCAGCACGGTGGCACAGTGGTTAGCACTGCTGTCTCACAGCTCCAGGGACTTGGGTTCGATTTCCAGGTTGGGTCACTGCCTATGTGGAGTATGCACATTCTCCCCATGTCTGCGTGGGTTTCCTCCGGGTGCTCTGGTTTCCTCCCACAGTCCAAAGATGTGCGGGTTAGGTAGATTGGTTATGCTAAATTGCCCCTTAGTGTCCCAGGATGCGTAAATTAGAGGGATTAGCGGGGTAAATAGCTGGGATTACGGGCATAGGGCCTGGGTGGAATTGTTGTCGATGCAGACTTGATGGGCCAAATGGCCTCCTTCTGCACTGTAGGGCTATGATCTCTATGAAAAGAGATGCTGAACTTTTAACACATATATTTTAGTCTTCAACCAATATCCAAAGCTGCAGCAATGCTGAATTGAACATCACTATTAAATGAAGCAGATATATTTCCACACTATTTGAATGCATTAAAATTGGCTTTTAACATGGTGGATACCTCTTTTTTCTCCAGAATGCAAATAGGATGCAGCTAGTATTGATTTGTAGTAAGTTTACACAGGTGTCCCACAAGGCAAAAAAAAATCAATCCGACTATTGTTATTCATTAACAAGTGCAGAAAGTAAGTATTTGCTTAGAGATCACAGCTCCAAATATTGTCACGGTGCCCTGCCCCAACAAAAATAATGATTCTTTCTTCATAGTCTCCAAAGCAAGATTTTATAAACTGCACTTTAGGGGTTCAGCCAGCCTCCAACAATCTAACAACTACATAAGGTATTAATGTTACAATAAATTAAACCGCTCTTGTTGCCATAGGCATAGAACATGTCAGCCTTTGAACAGCATATTATTGCCTGAACACACTAGATTACACAGTGTGAGAACACAACAGGAGCTTGCATTTATTTAGTGCCTTTAACAGAGTAAAACTTAACAAGACGCTGCTCAAATCTTCGATTCCGTGCATAAGTTTGTGTATTTTGGAGCTGTAGGATATAGAACGACTGCAGGTTGAAGACCGAGGAGACTTGAGGAGTGTACTTGAAGCTGTCTTGAGCTGCATTCAAGGATGGAGGTAACATTTTTTAAAGGAAACTTTGAGCAATTTAGTGACACAGTTTTGCATCTGGCAATTGAAATGGGAAATCTTATTGGCCCAGATCTACTCGTGTCCGAATCATCAGGGATGATGCTTCAGTATGACTGAAGAAGTGCGCATTTTGGGACCCCATCAAAGTCCTGCTATGCTGACCTCGGTGGGAATTGCCCGTGAAGTTTGGACTTCCGATAGGGAATTCCCTTGCTCCTGAGGACTCTCTGCAAACCAGAGTCGGAGGCTTTGGACAATTCTTTGGTACTTACTTGGATAATTACTCAGATTAAAATATAGTCTACCTCGATGTTAACTGTAGAACTGACCCCCCTATAATCACTCCCCAACTAGCCCCCACCCCAACCTGACTAGTCCCTGACCAGACTACCCCACCAATCCAACTATCCCCACAATCCACCTACTGACTCACCTGCCCACCCCACGCACTCTACCCACTTACCACCCTATCCATTCATGCACCCATTCACTAACATGCGTCCATTCACTAACATCCACACTAGACTTTTAAACTTACTATAAAGCAGCTAGTTCTGTAAAAAGAAAGGGGAAATCTTGTATTTCCCTGAATCTCCTGCGATCCAAGGGATGTTGCTCCGCATTTCAAGTAAAGCGGAGCTCGGAAGATCCAGCAAGAAATACCGAGCAGTGCTGAGGCATGGAAATGTTTCAGAAGAGCAGCAACCTGATGATGACTGCTGTTCCACAAAGAACTCAGCCATTGTCTAACAAAGAGATTTAATGACAGTCAAGTTAACCTATTAATAAAGAAATTTAAATGATCATTTTGCACATGCCATTAAGTTTATTTTTTGCCGAGATGTTTTGTGATCTCGTTACACACAGGGGGCTGAATCTTACGCAGCTTCTCATGACAAGATCAATGGAGGTTGAGCTCACTTAATTGTGGTAGGTGTGCTCCATCAGTCTCCCGGCAGTGGGAAACCTCCCCCGGTTACTTTGAAAGGTGGAAGGGATTTCTTTTGTTCCTTACAAATATGTTATTACAAAACAATTATTCAAAGAATGAATATGAAAGATACATTACCAATGGTTAACGCCATCCATTTATCAATAACCTACAATTACTACCTTCTATTTAGGAAGGGTTCATTGTCGGTTATAGTTTTCCAGGGCATTGCCCTCTAAATACGCCTCAGTTTACAAATCTACAAACATGAGTACAACACAACAAACTGTACACAACAAAAATAAACATTGAAGCATATCCGTTGCCCTCCATGAAACTGCCTCCTGGGTTTTTCCTCTGCCGGACGGGGCATCCCTCCTTATGTCCAGGGGGGGGGAAGGTGGAAGGGACTATCCTGGGATTTCTGGCCACCTGCAGTGGTATGTCAATTAGGCTCATTAATACCAATTGATACCATTATCCCTGAACCCACTGCAATTTGGTGGGATTAAATGGAGGCCACATGGATCTCCCACACCTTTGGAAGGCCACCCAGCAAGATCTATCACAAGAATTCAGATTTCTTTTTGGAGGACTGGTAGAAGGGGTTATTTTTTTCTCCAACAGAAATGGGATGTGTTGGAAACGCTCAGTATGTCTGATGGCATCTGTGCAGAGAGAAACAGAGGTCAATGACCTTTCATCAGGACCAGTGCAAATCGTGAACCTGAAGCGTTGACTCTCTCTCGCTCCACAGGTGCTGCCTGGCCTACGGCGTATTTCTTGCATTTCCCATTTATACTTCAGATTTCCAGCATCTGCTCTACTCTCCTATTGTTTCTCCATGCTGGGCATCTGTAAAAGTGTGGTCAGTTTCAATTTAAAATGAGAAAAGATTTATCACTCAATGCAAATGTATTTTTTCTGTTAACAAAGCCCACTTGTGTGGATAGGAATAGCACATTATTGCAAGTCGAGTGGTGCTAGTTTGCTGAAAGCTTTTGCCATTTTTAAACTTGCAGGAGAAATCTGGAGTCACATGTTAATAGAATATGTCACTGGTCGTTCCAGATATTCTCAGTTGTACATGGGACTGTTGTTTACAGTGCTTGAATTACAAGTCTTTCGCCAAGTTTTATCCAGATATTAAGAGGGTCAAGTTGAAAGAAGCAGAGCTGGTTGCGTAATATAAACAACCAAGTTGTGTGTAATTGTCTGACAAAAGCTATGGTTGTAAAGTGTATCATACCAAAACCTGAGCTTTTGATGGGTTTTATAAATAGAAGCATGGAGCACAAAAGCCAAGAGCTTTTGTAAGACAACCATCCTGCCTTCACACACCTGTGGCCAGGAGCCACCTTGTGAACCTGGTCTCGAGTGGGTGCGGTGTTGCCATGAGCCACTTCTCTCGCTGGCGACCTAAGGAGGTGCTGCGCTCAGATGGGCTTGGACCTCCGACACTATGGGCCTCAATGACCAGGGAGGGCCCAACCGCAGCCTTTTAAAAGCAACCTTTAAAAATTTGTTTGTGAATGTGGGTGTCACTGGCTAGCCCAGCATTTATTGACTGATCCCTAATTGCCCTTGTGAAGGTGCTGGTGAGCTGTGTTCTTGATCTGCTGCAGTCCCTGTGGTGTCAGTAGATCCTCAGTGCTGTCTGGGAGGGAGTCCCAGGATTTTGACCCAGCAACAGGAAGGAATGGTGCTACATTTCCAAATCAGGACATGAGTGGCTAGGAGGGGAACTTGCAGTTGGTGGTGTTCCCATGTATCTGCTGGATTTCGAAAATGCTGCCCAAGGCATCTTGGTGAGTTCCTGCAGTGCATTTTGTAGATGGTACACACTGCTCCCAATGTTCATTGGTGATGGAGGGAGTGCATGTTCGTGGATGGGATGCCAATCAAGCAGGTTACTTTGTCCCTGATAGTGTTGGGTTTCTTGATGTTGGAGCTGCATTCACCCAGGCAAGTGGAGAGTGTTCCATCACACTTCTGACTCATGCCTAGCAGTTTGCTGGCCATGTCTCCCGTTCTCTTGCCCCTGCAGGGAAGAGTAATCTGTGGCTGGTAGTGTCCCAGTGATGGTGTATCCCTTTACAGGCCCAGCTTGGTCCTTCTCCAGTGTCTCCTCTTGGACTTGTACTGATCTTGTAGCCGGTTTTCATGCGGATCCACTGTGGAATCGGCCGGTTCTGCTTCATCATCTTAGTGAGGAATTGCTTCACCCTGAAGGTTTTGTGGGATGGCATGGCCGTACGTCCAATCCGGCAAGAGGGATTCGTTCCTCCGGTGGGGAGGAGGGATCGCCCGCGGAGTGGCGGCGGACCTCCCCCCGACCAGAGGATGATCTGGGTTCCTCCCCCGCCCTCCACCACCCCCCCCCCCCCCCCCCCCAGAGGATGATCGTCAGAGAGCTGCTCTCTCCGCTTTCTGCTTTTTTTTTCTTTCGCACCCGGGCGTGCCTGTCAGATTTCTTTCGAACTGCGCATGCGCCGTTCAGAGCTCCGACCGGTCCGCCAGCGCTAAGCCCCGCCCACAGCACGGATCGGACTGGAGCTGGCAAAAAAGCGTATGGGCGCGCTGCAAAGAGGATTCTGGGCTCGGATCTATTTGACGCCCGGATTCGGCACTTAGACTCAAAATGGTAAAATCAGGCCCAGATTATCAGTCCAGACCAAAGGACCAGACTACACAGGCCAACACTTGGATAAAGGTCAATATCTGCCTGGGTACTTGCCAGTCACACAGAAGTTAAGTCAAGGTCTAGTATTGGATTTGAACTTTAGTATTCTATAAGATAACTTGTCGTTGATTGGGTGGATGATTAATAATTGTGTGTAAATAAATATTGTTGCATTAACAAGAAGTCTTTGTCCACCGTATAAGGGTTAAAACAGACTGTGCAGCAGGCACAACAAATTGGCGATTCTGGTGGGACATCAACAAGAAGTAACTTTGTTGCTCCGATATCGAATCCCACAGAACCTAATATGCCTGGAGATTTAGCCTGAGCCCGAATTAAGACAGCAAATGACGGCCAGGATTTCAAGTAAATTGAAGGGAGTGGAAGGTCTATATTGAACGATTATTTAAAACTCAAAGCCAACAGGTGTAAACTCCTTATTGGACAAATAACTGCTTTTCAGAAATTATTTATTGTACATGCATTGTTACTAACAAGGAGGATAGGGTAAACTCCATAGGTTTCCATTAGAATCCGGAGGGATTATGACCGGAACATAATTCAAAGCTGTTCCTGCGGTCCAATCAACTCCCTATTCTTTATCGTCAAATATAGAAGGGCAGGAAACAGTGCAGAGGCAGAGAAGTGTCCCATATGGGAAACAAAAATCAGGGAATACATTAAGAAGAAAGGGTGGCCCCTATAGGCAGAATTTTGTGCCAATACTGAGACGGGACCGGGATCCCAAGGACAGAAGTATTGGGACGATCTGAGGAAAGTTCAGGGAAAACGGGCAGGCAAATGTGAAAAAGCGACTGCCATTGTGAGCTGCTTAGGACAGCTGCTAGGAACAGAAAAGGAATTTAACACAGTTCGTAAGGAACGGGAGGATTCGAAGCAGGTACAGGAGGAGAAAGAGGGAGAGATTAAGAAATGAGAGGAAAAGGAGGAGGAGATTAAGAAACTAAAGGAACAACAGCAGGAGAGGATAGAACAAATAAAAGCAGAAAAGGACAGAGAGGTAGACAAATTAAAAAGAACAAGGCAAATTTATTACATCTGGGCAATTTTCAGACCCAGTATGAGAGAGCCTACCAACCTGCCCAGCGCGCTGTCTTGGTCAAAGGTGAAGCTGAGTGGGCGGTAGCACAGTTGGAAGCTCAGTGCACCGATCCGCAGGTGGCAATAAAAGCGCTACATCAAGCCAATAAAGAACAGAGACAGGCAACCGCTGTCTTCAAATGCCAGCAAGAAATTCCAGGGCTGGAATCCCTATTATCGGTTCAAGACGGATTTATGTGTACCTTCGGGACACTAGAGGAAGAGGAGATAGAGAATGCAGATTGGGGAGAGTTAAAAGAGAATGCTAAACAGTACGTTACGCAAACCAAGGATTGGAGTCCACCACCATCTTTCCCAGGGAAAGTCATATCCACTGTGTCCCCAGATTCACCTCTAGTACCGATGCACCCAGTGACGACTGAACATCGGTAGGAGAGGCTCAGAGCCCAGCTGTTACATACACGACCCCATTTACGGCGGCACAATTGGCTAAAATTGCAAATTAAGTCCCAACTTTTGAGCCGTCGGCTGACCCACAGTTTCTTTGAGATTAGGCAGCAAAAGATAATGCACGGGCTAGATAAAAGGGAAGAAGTAAAGCTAATAGTCATGTGCTTAAGCAATTCTGTATGCTCTGCCCTGCCAGCCCCTCAAAATGTCGGGGAAGGAGCCTTGAACGAGAACAAGGAAGCGATATTGACTGCAGTAGGGTTTAATAAAGGGGATCCTGTAGGTGGTTTAAATAAATGTCGACAAAGGAAAGGGGAACATCCAACACCCTTTGCCGGTCATTTATGGATCTACATCACGGACTAGATGGCGAATTAGATCGGGCTAGATTAAATAAAGCCGATTCATCCAAATGGGCTCGGACATTAGTGTCGCACACCACAGAGGAAAGCAAGAAAACCTGCGCCAATTTTGACCCCATAGAGAGCACACACAACAAAGCATTGATTCTCCGATTGTTAGCTCAAATCTGGGAACAGGAAGTTCAGGGATCCCCAACGTCACGGTCAGATAGGGAAGCAAGAATGCTTCCGATGAGGGCTAACCAGGGTCCGGTATGGAGGAACAAGGGTAGAGAGGACCACCAACACCAGAGAGGTACAGCTCCACCTTACACAGCCCCGGGGAGAGAAAGAGAGACATGTTTTAATTGTGGGCAGCCAGGACACTTCGCCCAAGATTGTAGGAGACGCCCACCACCCTATGCACAGTCCCAGAGACAAGAGGGACCACCGGCTCCATCAGTTAGGCCAGCTCCTAGATATGAGCGAGAACACTGCCCGCCACCGATAGAAGATCCTGGTCACCCCATGCATACCGTGAGCGCTAACCCATCACTATACCCAACTGTCCCCGCCGATGGAACCCTAGATTGATGGTGTCTGGCCCCTCCAGCCTGGGTCTGTAGCACCAGGTGGGATAGCGTAGGGAGACCCCTGGTTAACGGCAAGGTAAGAGGCCACTTCGTAGAATTCCTTTCGGATACCGGAGGCTCCAGAATTACCTTGAATATATCAAAATTGAAGACAGACATCCTTTGGCCAACTACAGGTAGAATCACACTCAGTGGATTCACAAGACACATGCAGGAGAGACACATTACAGCCCTTGTCGAGGTCCACCTGGGCAACATGGCGTGTAACCATCCGGTGGTGTTAGTTGACCTTCTCC
This sequence comes from Mustelus asterias, assembly GCF_964213995.1. Taxonomy (NCBI): domain Eukaryota; kingdom Metazoa; phylum Chordata; class Chondrichthyes; order Carcharhiniformes; family Triakidae; genus Mustelus; species Mustelus asterias. The sequence continues at coordinate 125,861,136 of NC_135803.1, read as the reverse complement.
CAAACACTGAACCCATTCTTGGGTCTGATTACATGAACAAATGTAATCTTTCATTTGATCCAGCTAATTACTTGCATTTGGCAGATGGCTATGATTAGCAGAGTGCCGTCAATCTTTCCAGTCGGGACATATGCTAACAGGGTCAGCACAATAGGGGAGTTCTGGTTTGATCCCTTAACGATTAGCAGTGATCCAGCCATGAGGGAGGTGCTTCAAAGAAACAAAGGGGTGTTTGCGCGGCATAAACATGATTGTGGCCAGATACCTGGGGAGGTGTTAATTGAAGGGCCGGATCCGAAACCACAGAGACAATACAGTTTCCCCAGACAGGCAGAGGGGGAGGTGGCCAAAGTAAGTGATAGTCTATTACAGCAGGGGACGTTGAGATGGGTGGCATCAACAAACAACGCACCGATATGGCCTGTAAAGAAGGTAGACGGATCATGGAGGTTAACAATTGATTATCGGGAATTAAATAAGGTTACCTCATTCACGGCCCCCACTGTAGCTACAAGCCCTTTCACCATGATGAGACAGAGAACCCAGGCAAAGTTTTTCACAGTACTGGATATCAGTAATGGTTTCTGGTCCATCCCTTTAAATCAGTCCTCCCAGTACAAGTTCGCCTTTACCTTCCAGGGACAGCAATCCATTTGGACTTGCCTACCACAGGATTTCCATAATTCCCCGTCTATCTTCCACAGCCGACTAGCTACCGGACCAAGAAACTTTTCCGACCCGAGTGCCTGATCTAATATGTAGACGACTTATTGTTACAGACTAACACCAAAGAGGAACATGTAACATTGTTAGATGAATTGCTCGCACTGCTCCACTCATTAGGCTGCAAAGTCAACCCAAAGAAAGCCCAAATTTTGCAACCCAAGGTCATATATTTGGTACAGCAATTACCCATGGCAAGAGGGAGATCAAACAGAAAAGGATAGACTCCATAGTACACCTCCCATTGTCCCAAGATGGGAGTGCCCTCCGATCTTTCCTAGGTCTAGTAGGGTACTGTCAGAACCACATAGGTGGCTTCACCACCAAAGCAGCCCCACTGTCCAAATTGTGAAAGAAAAATGCAACCTGGAAATGGACTGCACAGCACACAGCTGCAGTAACCGATTTAAAACGTGCCCTCGCCAAAGCGCCAGCCTTACTCGTCCTCAACCAGATCTACCATACGCCTTAGAAGTTGCAGCCACCTTTGGTAATATTATTACAGGAACGACATGGTAGACCAGGCCCAGTAGCCTATGCCTCACGAGTATTGGATCCAGTCGAACAGGGCTTCTCTGGGTGTGAACAACACCTGCTCGCGGTATTTTGGGCTGTGCAGCATTTTGCATATATTACCGGATTAAATCCAAGAACAGTTCCCACCGAACACACCCCAACCCAGCTTTGCTGGATGGCCAATTTAAAGATGGCTCAGTAAGCCAGGTCCACTACTGCAGGGTAGGGACATCACCGTGAAGCGAACCAAAGTGCCCAGGTTCCTGGCAGATAATTTAAATTATGGGGGAGAAACACATGAGTGTCAGGTTACAGCCACAAAGGACCCCACAGGTCCGTTTATCCCGAAACAACAGTAGGCACAGTCAGGGACAAAACAGACAGCCACACAATAGACAGACTCAGCCATAAGAATTTATGTAGACGGTTCATCCACCATAGAGGATGGGACCAGGATCACAGGATGTGGCATTTATGTGGAAAATCAACAAGGACAGCCACTAATAGAACTCGTCTCAAACTACCCAGCCATTTGAGTGCTCAAGCTGCTGAACTAGCCGCAGTTGCATACATAGTGAGTCACGCAGATTTCTTTCCAACCCCTGCCAACATATATTCCGATAGCATGTATGTGTACAGCAGCTTGACTGAGTTCCCACCATTATGGGAAGCCAGAGGTTTCGTCGCTGCGGACGGAAAGCCCCTACTGTCAGCCCCCTTATTAAAATATGTTCTGCAGGCCGCCAAAGGACATACATATGGAATTATTAAAGTTCGAAGTCACCACAGGACCTCCCCACCTAACAACTGTAAGGCAGATGCATTGGCCAAAGTACGGGACAATTTTGGCAGCCATCTGTAGAAGAGCAAGTAAACGCTGTGGCCATCTGCCAAACTAATATAGCCGACCTGGTCCAGACGTAGCGTACTGATAATTCCCTAAAAAAAATGTTAGAGTCTACCCAGCCCCATGCGAGAAATGGAAGGACAAAATACAAATTCAGGATGGTTTAATATTAAAGGCAGGCACGTATGTAGTCCCTTCCCAAGACAGAAATCAGCTCATCTACCAATACCACGATGGACATCAGGGCATAGAGACAACAACCGAACGATTAAAAGAATTATGTTTGAGGCCCGAACTACACGATGACGTCACCCTTATATCGAAAATTGCTTAATTTGCACTCAAAACAACCCCGATAAGTATGCCAGGAAAGCAGAGCTAAGGCACACATGCCCAGTAGGAGGCCCCTGGACAAACCTCCAGCACTACCACCATGCTGGAATGGATTTAAATTTTGGTAATAATAATCACTTTCACCAAATGGATGGAGGCATTCCCCACTAGATTCAACACAGCTAAGGCCACTGCAAAAATATTAGCCCAACAGGTGTTCACACGATGGGATCTTCCCCGCAGCATAGAGTCCGACCAAAGGACACATTTCACCGGGCGGGTGATGCAGAATGTTATGGCTATGTTTGGCATCAAGCAGAAATTCCACATCGCCTACCATCCACAATCCAGTGGAATTGTAGAGCGCATGAACCAAACGCTAAAAGGGATCATTGGGAAAACTGTGCAGCAAAACAACACATGGGATTCAATGCTCCCCTTTGCCTGGTACGCAACAACGTTTCCAGATCTACTGGGTTCACCCCCCACTTATTAATGACTGGCTGACCTATGAGGGGAGCTGAATATTTATTGGGATTTGATTTAACTGAGTCTGCTATCACAGCGCTCACCCACGAGAAAGCCATCCAACAAATAACCGAAAACATTAAAGCAGCCCAGTTAGCCGCGGCTGTCTGACTCGGAGTTAAAAAGAAACAGAGCAAGGCATATTTTGATAAAAGATTATACCCCATAGAATATACAGTTGGCCAGCAAGTAATGATTTCCCTCTACAATCCCAGTTCTTTCTTGTCCCTGAGATATGCAGGCCCGCACACCATCACCGACAAAATAAGCCCCTCAGTGTGTAAGGTCCAGATCGCCAACGGGAAAACTGGTTGCTTCCACGTGAATCAACTGAGACTCAGAATAATCACTTCCACCATCTCACATTAGAGATAGGGGAGGATGACACTAGGCGACTGGAGTGGCTTCACCCAGCAAACATATTTCTCCAGACACCTTCTCATCCATTTCCAGGTTCAAACCAGACACTTAACCCTATCAAGTTACAGCCAAAAGCCTCTTCCACACCTGAAGTGCCCCGAGGTGTACTGATCGACCTGGACATAACAGGAGACTTACACACCCTAGAGGACTGGTGCGACTCACTAGATATTAGCCCTTGCAGCATTATGGATTCCCCTATAAACATAGGCCTAACTAGCCCCAGACCCAACAGTGAGGCCCTGACTAAACGACACCGAGTTATTTTGATGGGTACACCCAATGCCACATCCCCCACCTGGTTAAGTGACCAGATGTGGAGATGCCGGCGTTGGACTGGGGTAAACACAGTAAGAAGTTTAACAACACCAGGTTAAAGTCCAACAGGTTTATTTGGTAGCAAAAGCCACACAAGCTTCAAACAACCGCACAACCTCAAACAGACCATTGTCCGCAGCAAACTACCCAGCCTTCAGGAGAACAGTGACCAAGACACCACACAACCCTGCCACAGCAACCTCTGCAAGACGTGCCGGATCATCGACACAGATGCCATCATCTCACGTGAGAACACCATCCACCAGGTACACGGTACATACTCTTGCAACTCGGCCAACGTTGTCTACCTGATACGCTGCAAGAAAGGATGTCCCGAGGCATGGTACATTGGGGAAACTATGCAGACGCTGCGACAACGGATGAATGAACACCGCTCGACAATCACCAGGCAAGACTGTTCTCTTCCTGTTGGGGAGCACTTCAGCGGTCACGGGCATTCGGCCTCTGATATTCGGGTAAGCGTTCTCCAAGGCGGCCTTCGCGACACACGACAGCGCAGAGTCGCTGAGCAGAAACTGATAGCCAAGTTCCGCACACACAAGGACGGCCTCAACCGGGATATTGGGTTTATGTCACACTATTTGTAACTCCCACAGTTGCGTGGACCTGCAGAGTTTCACTGGCTGTCTTGTCTGGAGACAATACACATCTTTTTAGCCTGTCTTGATGCTCTCTCCACTCCCATTGTTTTGTTTCTTAAAGACTGGATTAGTTGTAAGTATTCGCATTCCAACCATTATTCATGTAAATTGAGTCTGTGTCTTTATAAGTTCTGTTTGTGAACAGAATTCCCACTCACCTGAAGAAGGGGCTCAGAGCCTCGAAAGCTTGTGTGGCTTTTGCTACCAAATAAACCTGTTGGACTTTAACCTGGTGTTGTTAAACTTCTTACTAAGTGACCAGACACATAGATTGATTAGAATGGGAGATGAGGATAAAGGACCCCTGAACCCAGAACTGAACACAGACCCCACAATGCAGTCCAACGAACAGACATGGGCATGGAGGCCAGGTGAGGATGTAATGATGGAGCCCCATGAGACAAATGATTCAGAGGATGAGTCTCTGTTGGGCAATTTGTTAATGGAAATGCTGAATGACAAAATCTAAGGTGCTCCAAATGATGAAATTCAGCCTACAATGCAGACCAATGCAAGCTACAAGAATCTCTTATGGAAACACCCACTTACAAATCCCTCAATCTGCAGGTCCACCATGACCGACTTACATCAAAATGTCCACGGTTAAATGCAACCAATTCATCCCCAATGCTGTCCATAGAATGCTAGTATGATTAACCGGGTTACCTACACAGTCTGATGCCATGCTCTTTGGCCACCTTTCTCCAGTTAAGACGGGACTTCAAGGCAACAGTGCTAAAATTTTAAAATCACTAAGGCAACTGTGCTACATTTTAAATTCATAGAGGCACTTGTGCTAAATTTTTAATTTGTTCTGCCTTTGAACCTGCAAGTCACTCATGGAACGGACACCTTATCTAACCCATGTCCCTCAAGACGTACCGATGCCAACCTCTTCAGGTCATGACAGACCGACTCCAATGCTATTTGAATCCCTCGGGCCAATGGTGACTGCTGCTAAAATAAAACAGCCCGCCTTGATTTTGCCGGCCAGTTTAAACAAGCTCTTTTCCAACCACTCCACGACTTGTACATTTCTCAATCTGAACAAAAATTTGTTTTTGTGGTTTGCAATTGGAAGGAAAAGAAAACAACAACAAACCCAAGTGAAAATCGATATACACGGGTCCTCCCACCACCCCACTGTCAACTGTGTTATTAAAAAAAACAGGGTAGGGGGGGAATGGACAGTAAATGGGGCGGCACGGTAGCACAGTGGTTAACACTGCTGCTTCACAGCTCCAGGGTCCCGGGTTCGATTCCTGGCTCGGGTCACTGTCTGTGTGGAGTTTGCACATTCTCCTCGTGTCTGCGTGGGTTTCCTCCGGGTGCTCCGGTTTCCTCCCACAGTCCAAAGATGTGTGGGTTAGGTTGATTGGCCAGGTTAAAAATTGCCCCTTAGAGTCCTGGGATGTGTGGATTAGCGGGTAAATATGTGGGGATAGGGCCTGGGTGGGATTGTGGTCGGTGCAGACTCGATGGGCCGAATGGCCTCCTTCTGCACTGTAGGGTTTCTATGATTTCTATGATAAATACATGTGTATACATCAAATATTAGATGCAATGACAGCAGAAATTACATTGATCTCCTCAGGACAATGACGGATGACGACAAAAGATGCAACTTAGGATCTACCTCATTGGACTCATCATCAGGATGAACACGCAGGACACCCCAAGCAAAATGAACATTTTGTATCCCGGCTATTTATGGTTTGCCCTACCTGTAAGAAGTCTCACAACACCAGGTTAAAGTCCAACAGGTTTATTTGGTAACAAATACCATAAGCTTTCGGAGCGCTGCTCCTTCGTCAGATGGAGTGGAAATGTGCTCTCAAACAGTGCACAGAGACACAAAATCAAGTTACAGAATACTGATTAGAATGTGAATCCCTACAGCCAGCCAGGTCTTAAAGGTACAGACAATGTGGGTGGAGGGAGCATTAAACACAGGTTAAAGACACACGACAGCGCAGAGTTGCTGAGCAGAAACTGATAGCCAAGTTCCGCACACATGAGGACGGCCTAAACTGGGATTTATGTCACATTATCAGTAACCCCCACAGCTTGCCCCCTGGACTTGCAGAATCTCACTAGCTGTTCTGTCTGGAGACAATACACATCTCTTTAACCTGTGTTTAATGCTCCCTCCACCCACATTGTCTGTACCTTTCAGACCTGGCTGGCTGTAGGGATTCACATTCTAATCAGTATTGTGTAACTTGATTTTGTGTCTCTGTGCACTGTTTGAGAGCACATTTCCTCTCCATCTGACGAAGGTGCAGCGCTCTGAAAGCTTATGGTATTTGCCACCAAATAAACCTGTTGGACTTTAACCTGGTGTTGTGAGACTTCTTACTGTGTTCACTCCAGTCCAACGCCGGCATCTCCACATCAGCCCTACCTGATGCAGGGGTATGTGAGGATGGTGTGTTATGGATGCATCCCAATAAGAGTTAATGTTTGGGTGTAACAACCAGTGGCTGATATGCAAAATTCCAAATGGCAGTTCAGCTGAATGTTATCTGAGTGTCACCGTAGCAGGGGATTGGTGGGGATTTTCAAATAATGGGTGCCCTGAAATTGGATGTCTGGCTAACAGCCCAGAGAAAGGATTAGAGCTCGGGCAGCGGTGCCCCGGGACACTCATAAAGGGGAACTTTGCCTTGTATGAAATAAGAAATGGGCTGAAGCCAACCCCAAAACCATTCCACTCGATTTGTCCTGAAGCCACCCCCAGACCAGAGAATGGATTGATATTAAAACACACAGGGAAAACCCTGTGTGACAACATCCATCACAAAATGGTACGTGGTGGTGGATATAGCTGGGACCCAATTGTCAGAGTGGTGCTCTCCCCAGTTTAAGAGATTATACCTCCACTTAACTCGCAGAACGTTAGGACGAAAGACAGGAAAGATCCAAGAGAGCATTAGTCAATGACATGGCCACAGCATACGGGGCAGGGGTAGCAACCATCAACGCCCTTGATTTAGCCAACCTGGACAATAAACTGAGGATTCTGACCTGACAGGTTAAACAGAAACTAAGTTCCATTAATGAGGACAATCAGCAAGGACGCTGAAGGGGAACTGACTGGGAACGCAGCCAGTAGCCACATGGTCGCTGTATTAGAAGGACACGCCAAGACAATCAATCAAATTATTAGGGAAAAATTGGAGGATAATGACCAACAAGAGAACTGGACTTTATGTAGTGCATATGGACAGTGGATGATAGAACAGCTAAGGGAAAACCTAGAGCAGGTACGCAGCGGGCAGGTTCCGTCTTGGATTAGTGATGAGCAGATGGAACACTTATTTACGGGTAAGAAATACCCAAAGTTATCTGGCTGCCAGATGACCAAAGTCTGGTTCAATGACGACTGCAAAGGGACTCCAGGTAGGAAAGCCTGGGAATGATATTCGGGCTCCCCATAATCACTGATGACTGGGTTGGACTGAGGGTTTTTGAAGTAGAAAACATAGGAACTATCCATGAGGATATCTGGATAAGGTACGACAGCACTTTACCGTAGTGGTGAAGAAAGAAGGGAGACTCATGGGCACTACTCCGGACAGATGTCAGCAAACTGACGAAATAATCGCATGCCCGTACCCAGTTTACTTAAATGAGCAAGGACTATGTGGCTTCAGAACAAACACTAGCTTAAATTGTTCAGTAGAAGCTCGTAGCCTGGACACAGACATAACTCAGGTGGCTCACAAGAGAGCAGGGAAATACTGTCTCACTCACCTCCCTGAAACAATATCAGTATGGCACAACACATTGCAACATTATTAACACTACATTCTGCATCAAACCAGACATACCAGCCGGGTGGGTCTCATTCAACTAATAGACATTCACAAGAGGGAGAGGGTAGATTTAAACGCCACTGACAAGCTCCGACAGACCATGGGAGTACCATGAGAAATATGACACAAGCCTAAAACCCCTACCAGAGGAGTTGAATCAGATTCAGATAAAATTGGCTACAGCCTACAGAACTTTCGCCAAAGTAATACATCAGACCCAAGAGATGAAAAGGAAAATTAAAGAAATTAAGGCTACCACATGGTGGAATGATCTTTGGGACTGAGCTCAAACATCCAAATCCACCCATTCGTCCGTATAATGTCACACCTGGTGGTATTACTGATTTTATTCACCCTGGTATATCTCATTATCCTCACAGTCCAATTCAGCCGATGGAAAAAGAGGATCACCCGGAAGCAGGACATAGGGTTCGCCTTCGAATCACGCTCCCCTCTCATTCAGTAGAGCAATGTTTATAGGAAACCTGCCGGGTTGCTATGCCTCCAGCACCTATAGGCATGGCCATTGGGTACACACCCAGAGGTCGGTGAGGCAGCACCTGATTGGACCTTATCAATCAGGATGATCAAGTCCTGATCGATTGATTGGCAATGGCCAAAAAGGGTGCAAAAACCAATGAGGTATAAAGGGTGCTGCGCAACAGAAGAATCTCTCTCTGTCCCCCAATGAACGAACGACAACAACAGTGACCATCACCAGCACGAGGAGAGCCACCACACCCAAGAAGGAAGGAAGACCAGAGCCAGAGTATCAGACCAGGCCAAAGGACCAGACTACGCAGAGGACTATGCAGAGACCAACATGCGGATAAAGGTCAATATCTACCTGGATACTTGCCAGTCACACAAAAGTTAAGTCAAGGTCTAGTATTGGACTTGAACTTTAGTATTCTATAAGATAACTTACCGTTGATTGGGTGGGTGATTAATAATTGCGTGTACATAAATATTGTTGCATTAACAGGAAGTCAACTCGCAATTCTATGTCCACTGTATAAAGGTTAAAACAGACTGTGCAGCAGGCGCAACATCAGGAAATGAGCAGATGACCCCGATCATCATTTCAGGGCAGCCATATTTGTGCAGTACCTTCCACAGGCCTTCACGGCTTACTGTGTTGAAGGCCTTGGCCAGGTCAATGAATGCCACGTAGAGACGTCCTTGCTGTGTTCATGGGACTTTTCTTGAATTTGATGTGTCACAAAGATAATTTTCTTGTCCATCATGAGAGCCACAGTATAATTCAGAGTACCTTGAGTTTGTAAGAAGAGTGACAATCCTATCAAGAATAATCCTTGCAAAAATTATTGCTGCTGGGGAGTGGAGTGAAATGTTAAATTGGTGGTTATGGGGGACATGCTTCCTTAGAATTATACAGGTTAATGATGGGAACACCCTTGTCATCAGGCACAATGTGCTGGTTCCAGATTAAGTGGAAGAGGTTAGTGAGTTTCCTAATCATGTAAGCTCCTCTGTACTTGAATATTTCGGGTGAAATGCCATTGGCACATGGAGATTTACCCACAGACAGTTGTGTTGTGGCCTTGGTGATTTTGGCTTGCGATGGATTGAAGGCAAGCTTGTCCAGAACATAGTGCTGTTGAAGTGATTCAATGGCATTGCCACACACTGTGGATGCTTGGTTCAGGAGATTGTTGAAGTGCTGTGCCTCACAAGAGAGAATCTCATGCCTGTGCATTAGGAACCGATTGCTGTCTGCCGAGAGAATGGCTGTTGTTCTGTTAGTTTTGGGGCCAAAGGCAGATCAGAGAACTTCATGGAGAACCTTCAGATTGTGCCATCTGCAGCTTCCTGAAGCTTTGCAGCTTTATTCTCCCACCATCAGTTTTTCATCTCCCTCAGTGTGGCCTGCAGCTTGTGTTATGCTTGATGGTATCTGGCTTTTCTTGTTGGTGACTTCTCGTTGTGTGCATCATCTTGAAGCTAGGCTGTTCTTATCAACCAATCTCAGTGCTTCGGTTTGACAAATCCAAGGACTTCACCTGTTGTACTATGAGTGACACCATCTAACTTCTTCCAAGAATGTTCATTTGTCTGTGTCACCATTGGGATACCAACAAGCTTGACAGCTAACTTTGGTTGCAGTTTCTGTCACTTGGTGAAGTCATTTTGGGTGGTTATACCAGATCTCCTTTGTGGTTTGATTCTGTGTCATAGAGGATTAGGTGTTATCTTCAAGGTCACAATGCCCCTGACAAGCTGATGGTCTGATCAGCATTCAGCACCTCTAAGGCAGTGGTAAAGTGCATGTCCTTGCACTCTCTCGGTCATACAATAATGTAGTCCAGCATGTGCCAAAGTTTAGATTATATTATGATAATTTTTATACATGATTAATAGCTTGTACTGTCAACAGATAGTTCTGTTATTTCAATTTAATTTAAAATATTTCCCCTGTGCTGTAACTTTCATTGAGTGATCTTTAAGGCTCTGCTTACCAATTCTCCATAGTATTATATGCAAGATTTAGTGTTTGTGTAAAGCAATATCTATCATTATAACCACCTCACTCAAGTATCAAACCTTGGCACAAAAACAAAATATTGAGGACGCTGAAATCAAAACAGGAAATGCTCAACACCTTAAGCCTCTTGTTGGTAGTGGTTGGCCTGACCGTTTATTCAATTGGATAGATCCATTTATCCAACAAAGGACTGTAAATGACTTGTCTTCTGAGCCAATACAGGGTTACCTTCAATATTACACAACCATGATATTCATCATGAATGATCAGTGGACTGTGGCTGGAAGGTGAACGTCTGCAGAGTCAAAAATTGAATAATTATTAGTCACACACTTGGCGCAGACATCAGTTATAAAGTCCATAAATCCCCTTCCCCTACTTTTATCAATAGACGCAGTTTATTTACCGCAATGGAATCCACATTTGAAATAATTGGAAATGACCAGTCATACATTTTATTTCCATCACAAGAATCACCATTGCTTAGTTTCTCACTCAAAGTATCAAACTTTGGCACAAAAGCAAAATATTGCGGACGCTGAAATTAAAACAGGAAATGTTCAGCATGTTCGACAGTATTTATGGAGAGAAGATGAAGGTTAACCTTTCAGGTTGATGAGCAGAACTGGAAAAAGTAGAGATGTCATAGAATCTAAGTACAAAGGCAAGGAAAGGGGAGGTGCTGGAAGAACCAAAGGGATGGTCTGTATTGGGTGGAAGGCAGAAGAGATTGAATGACAAAAGGGATAATGGTGCAAGGCAAAATGAGATGGTCTGGGACAATTAAAGAAACAAATGATAGGTCTGGAGAAACTGTGAATGGGGGAAAAAAAACAGAAGCGTAACCAACCTTCAGGGGAGGGTGGTGGTATAGCGGTATTGTCAATGGACTAGTAATACAGAGACACAGGGTAACTCTCTGGGAACACGGGTTCGAATCCCACCATGGCAGATGGTGAAATTCAATAAAAATCTGGAGTTAAATGTCTAATGATGACCATGAAACTATTGTCAATTGTCATGAAAACCCAGCTGATTCACTGATGTCCTTTAGGGAAGGAAATCTGTTGTCCTTACCTGCTCTGGCCTACATGTGCCTCCAGACCCACAGCAATGCTCTCAGGGTTAGGCAATAAATGCTGGCACAGCCAGTGATGCCCACATTCCATGAATGAATAACAAAATAGAGCTGTCATCCAATAACTAAAAAGAGAGCCGAATTAATCATTGTTGAACTCAACGTTGAGTCTGGAAGGCTGCAAAGTGCCTAATTCCAAGGTGTACCTCATTGATGCCATCGCTGCCAATCCTGTGGGGCTCAATCGCCATCACTTCTACTCATCTGCAGAACAGAAAACTGCTCTCGAAGGTAGACTGCAGATCATTAATAGAAAAACAGAAAATGCAATACATCCTCAGCAAATCATCCAACATTTGTGGAGAATCTGTGTTTTGTGCAGATCATCAGGCCCTATGAGATGGTGCCACATAGGCTAGAGACAGTCTCTTTCATGCTTGGCCATTTTAAGCAGTTTATCCAATACACTATAAAACTCTTTGTGTGATACCAGCAATGTTTTTGGCCCTGCTGGAGCCCTGAATTCCTCAACTGTGTCCTCTTCAGTAGATCTGAAAGGTTGGGCTCGCCATCCAGCAGCTCCTCCCTGGGCTGTCCCTGCCATCAGTATATATTACTCTTATTTATAACCAGTGATTCTCCACAAGTTGTTTGGCCAGGTAATAATCTACATGGCATGCCAGTGTCTGATCTGGTACCAGGGAAGGATTGAAGGCTGAACAATGTATCCTCAAGAGGCTGCTCCCGTGACAGGGACTCCAGCTGAGCAAGAATTTGCTTCGAGGCAAGTGCTCAGATAAAAGAGAAAAATGTCAAATGTTACTGTGGCAGTTGGAGGTAGAATATTTACAGGTAGAAGTGAAGCTTGCTGCGCCTCTGCTGAGGGAAATGAAGGATTACAAGTAACACTCAGACACAGCTCACACACTCTAAAAATCTCACCTTTTCTGATGATCATGGCATCCAGATCACTGACATTCACGACTTACTGTTCTCTCTGGCTTAAGGCAGTGATGCTGTTTTCCTCCCCTGTTCTAGTTCCTCTCCTTCATGCTGTGTGCTGTAATGTTCTACAGGAAGAAAAGGTGCAAGTGAGTGAACACTTACTGAAAGGTCGATGGAACTGTGTGAGGTTTGTGCTTATGCTGGATGTATTAAGAGGTCAGGAAGAAGCAAGATGGAATGAAGATGGGCAGGTGATTGATGTAAAGGATAGTTGATTTCTCTCACCCACAGCCAGGTACTGTTTGTTCCCAGACCAGTGAAATCAAGTTGCATCACAGTACTGTCACTGCAAACAGGAATGCAACCTTACTTTAAAAGGCGTACCCAGAGTTAAAATGACCGTAGCCTCCTGTTGGCAAACTTAATGTTCACTCCATTGGCCACTGGACGTACCAACCTCAATCACCCACACTTTCAGCGTTACAGACTTAAAACTTGTCAAGTTAAAATTGGAACTTGTGTATAGCATTAATTGAAATAGTTTAAATGAACAGGTTTACAGACATTTTAAGAATGAAAACTATACAATGCATAAAATATAGCAGCACTTTTTCGAGTCTTTAATTTCATCATTATTTTAGTCTAGCAACGCTTGTCAGCAAGTCTGCGTGTTAGCAAAGGCAACATCTATCAAACAAACTGCGAAGAATGATGCATTTGACACTTCAGCACCGTATGACAGAACAAGGCAGCTCTCATTCACTGTAATTTTTTAAAAAATGTTTTTATACTTTTCCAATTCAATCAAATCAAGTCCAATTCAGAGTCTCAACAAGTTGAGACATTTCCGATCCAAGCTGACAAGACAGGGCCTTCACACCTGTCTTGGGCCTGATCTACATGAGCCAAGCTGATTGGAGTAGGTGCAGACTCACCTCCTCCAAGGCTTGATCTCATTTGCCTCTTAGCCAAAAGGCCGAGATGCCACTTTTAAAAATTGCTTCAAACGAAGCTTAAATGTAACCTAATGACCTCAACCAAGCGCAGCATCCTATCGATACTACACTTGATCTTAGCCAAAAGGCCGAGAAGCAATTTGCATTACTGAAAAGCTGTGATCATTCCGTTTGTTTTAACAAAATATCTCGTTCTTCAAGAAGGCTCTTCTTTCCCCACCCAGCATTATGGTATTTTCATTCAGCACTAATTTGGAGACATGCTTTATGTCAAATAAAGATTTTTTTTTTAATCCATCGGTTGGAAACCTGAATTGAACTTTTGAAAAACAGATTGTTTTGATAACCAGAGTCTAAAGCGACTTGTGATAATAGCCAAAGATGGCTACTCCAATTTGCATTACTATGCGTTCCAATTCAGTGGAGTAGCAACAGTCTGTCTGCAAAATCTGGAGCCCCCACTGGCAAGTTTGATGGCCAACATGGGGGAAGAATATAGAGGAAGGCTCAGAAATTGGTTTCACACCAGTGGGAATTTCCTGCTGGATCTTCCACTCGTGCCTGCCATGGTGAGTCGGAAAACCCACCGGAAGACAGTGTGAAACTAATTGGGCTGTAGATTAAGGTCCGGCCGGAATCTTCCCCCCACATCTGATTATCTGTGACACTGGCGGGAAAGCATGCCGGTGTGGAAAAATGTTTGGATCAATGTGGGACTCACCTGAACAATGCCTGGAGCTGCCTCCAGAGTTCGGGATGGAGACCGCCCATAACCCTGGATCCCAGAACACCGCAGGAGTGGGTGGGGGGAACATCTACAGGTGGACCTTCCAGATTTGGGGTCCTGAAGGGGGGCCATCTATCAGCCTCAGAATGTTTTTGGAGATCCACCTCCTGGCTTGGGAGGTCTATCTTCCTGCCTCAGAGTGCTCCAGGAAATCCATCATTTTCAGGAGGTCCACCTTCTTTCTTCTTTGGTGGGTCAGTGACGTTGGGCATATTTTCAACATTGTGCCCAGATGGGACAGCAGAACACATGCCATCAAGCCTTCCCCACCATGGAATGCAGCGCAAAATACCTGATTACATAATTAATGAGGTCAGGGCTTGAAAATTTGGTGTGCCTTCTGCCAGCTGGAAATGCTCCACATTCCCGCCCCAGGACTTAGTCCCAAAACAACTTCAGCAGAGTGTGAAGGCCCTCATCTCCTGTCTTATTAACAAGGCATTAAGGCAATGACCTGAGATAGAAACATAGGAGCAGGAGTAGGCCATTCAGTCCTTTGTGCCTGCTCAACATTCCACTGGATCATGGCTGATTGTCTACATTGATGCCATTTTCCTGCACTATCCCCATATCCATTGAGGGCAGCACAGTGATACAGTGGTTAGCACTGCTGCCTCACAGCACCAGGGACCCAGGTTCAATGCCAACCTTGGGTGACTGCGTGGAATTCGCACGTTCTCCCCATGTCTGCGTGGGTTTCCTCCGGGTGCTCCGGTTTCCTCCCACACTCCAATGATGTGCGGGTTAGGATGATTGGCCATGCTAAATTGCCCCTTCGTGTCAGGGGAAGTAGCAGTGTAAATACATGGTGTTATGGGGATAGGGCCTGGATGGGATTGTTGTTGGTGCAGGCTCAATGGGCTGAATGGTCTCCTTCTGCATTGTAGTGATTCTATGATTCTATGAGGTCAATAGTATCTTGAAATCTATCAATTTCTATCTGCAACAAACTTAATGATTGATTTTCCACAGCACTCTGGAGAAGAGAATTCCAAAGATTCACCACCCTCTCCTCCTCATCTCAGTCTTAAATGATTTGCACATTAATTCTGAGACTGTGTCCCCTGATTCTACCCACCACCCCCAAGCCAGTGGAAACATCCTTTCTGTATCTCCCCTCTCTAGCCCCTTAAGAATGTTGTAAGTTTCAATGAGATCACCTCTCATTCTTCGAAACTCCAGAGAATCCGTGCGCAGTCTCCTGGACATTAGGACAGTCCCGCCATCCCAGGAATTAGGCTGGCGAATCTCCGCTACACTCCCTCTATGACAAGTACATCCTTTCTTAGGTAAGAGATCCAAAATTCTACACAATACTCCAGGTGCGGTCTAATCAGTGTTCTATACAATTGAAGCAAGAATACAATTGAAACAAGATTGGAAACAGCCATAAACATGAATGAGAAAGTGCTGGAAAAGCTCAGCAGGTCTGGCAGCACCTATGGAGAAAGGAATAGAGATACCATTTCGAGTTCAAAATATCATCTTCTTCAGAACTGAAGAGAGGTAGAAATTTAATTTGATTTGATTATTGTCATATGTATTGGGATACAGAAAGTATTGTTTCTTGCGTGCTATACAGATAAAGCATATTGTACACAGAAAAGGAAAGGAGAGAGTGCAGAATGTAGTAAAAGATAGAAATAGAAGGAATGCTGGGCACAGCTTGCAACAAGTCGCCATACTCTGGCACCATGATGGGTTTTATGCTGTTCGAAAAGGGGTGAGGGGAGTGTAGCAAAAGGGAAGGTCAGGGATAGGTTAGAGGGCAGGGGAGATGAAATACAAAGATGTCATGGAACAAAAAGCAAAGGGAGTGGTAATGGTTGTAGTAATGAAACAAAGCATTGGTCCAGAGTAGGTGTTAATAGCAGAATGAAGGTTGGCTCTGTCTGAAATCAAAAACATGAAAATAAAATTACAAACTGGCACCCGGGGAGAAGAAAGTAAAATGGAGGACAGAGTTCATGGTCTGAAGTTGTTGAACTCAATGTTGAGTCCTGACAACTGTAAAGTGCCTAATCAGCAGTGTTCTAGTGAAGTCCAATGCAAGCTGGTCCAGCTTGCATTGCACTTCACTAGAACACTGCAGCAGGCCAAGGATTGAAATGTGAGCATGAAAGCAAGATGGTGAATTGAAACAACAAGCCACTAGAAGGTCTGAGTCATTCTTGCAGCCTGAGTGGAGGTTGTCTGCAAAATGGCCATCCAGTCTGCATTTGGTCTCCCCAGTATAGAGGATACTGCATTGCGAACAGCGAAAACAGTAGACTAAATGAAAGCAAGTACAAGTAAATTGCTGCTCTGCCTGGAAGGAGCGTTTGGGGCTTAGGGCAGTGAGGGGAGAGGAGATAAACGAGCGGATGTTTCATGTCCTGTAATTGCATGAGAAGATGCCATGGAGTGGGGATGAGGTACTGGGTCATTAGAGGAAAGGACCAGGATGCTGACAGAGGAAGGGAGGGGAAAATGTGTTTGGTGATGGCATCACACTGGACGTTGGGGAAATAGCAGAGGATGAAAGTGACAAGACGAACCCTACCATTGTTCAAGGGGGAAGGGGTGAGGAGCAGAAGTGTGGGAAATGGGAGTACAATATAAAGGGAAAGACTCTTAGTACTGTAGAGGATCAGAAGGACTTTGGGGTCCGGGTCCATAGGACTCTAAAATCGACCCCGCAGGTGGAGGTGGTGGTTAAGAAGGCGTATGGTGTGCTGGCCTTTATCAATCGAGGGATTGAGTTTAGGAGTCCGGGGATAATGATGCAGCTATATAAGACCCTCGTCAGACCCCACTTGGAGTACTGTGCTCAGTTCTGGTCGCCTCATTACAGGAAGGATGTGGAAAAGATTGAAAGGGTGCAGAGGAGATTTACAAGGATGTTGCCTGGATTGAGTGGCATGCCTTATGAGGATAGGCTGAGGGAGCTCGGTCTTTTCTCCTTGGAGAGACAAAGGATGAGAGGAGACCTAATAGAGGTATATAAGATGTTGAGAGGCATAGATTGGGTGGACTCTCAGAGGCTTTTTCCCAGGGTGGAAATGTCTGCTACGAGAGGACACAGGTTTAGGGTGCTGGGGGTTAGGTACAGGGGAGATGTTAGGGGTAAGTTTTTCACACAGAGGGTCGTGGGCGAGTAGAATCGGCTGCCGTCAGTGGTGGTGGAGGCGAACTCAATAGGGTCTTTTAAGAGACTCCTGGTTGAGTACATGGAGCTTAATAGGATGGAGAGTTATAGGTAGGTCTAGAAGGTAGGGATGTGTTCGGCACAACTTGTGGGCCGAAGGGCCCATTTGTGCTGTAGTTTTTCTATGTTTTCTATGGTTGGGGAATCCTTTGTTAATCTTTGTTTGCCACCATGTGCACTTGGTATAGTGTTTTCATTTTTTTGTCTTTAGACAGAGCTGACCTTTATCCTGTTATTAACAGCTACTCTGAATTAATGCTTTGTATCTTTACTACCGTTTTGCCTTTTGTGCCATGACATCCTTGATATTTAATCTCTCCACCCTCTAACCTATTGCTGACCTTCCCTGTGGTTCCACCTTACTCACTTCTTCAACAGCATAAACCCATCACGTTTCTACCTCTCTTCAGTTCCATAGAGCAGACATACTGGACTCTAAACATTAACTCTGTTTCTCGCTTCACAGATGCTGCTAGACCTGCTGAGTTTTACAAGCACTTTCTATTTTTATTTTAGATTTACAACATATGCAAACTGTTGCTTTTATTAAGACTAATCCGTTGGATAATGAGACACAGACCAAAATAGCTTTCTTGACATGAATTAATCAAGTTACCTGTGGGCTACATGGATTTATTATTTGGGATCCTCCAGGCAGTTGGAGAAGGAAGGTCACATGACAAGCCAAACTGTTGCATCTTTTAAGCACATGTTTTTTCAGTATAACTGAGAACAAGAAGCTTTGGGAGAAGACCTAAGTACGACCCTTCCTACCTCCCTCTCTCTCCAACCCACCAGACAAGCTTTGAGCCCTGCTTGCTGACTATAACAATTCAGGAACACACCTGCTGCAGAGAGAGACTTCTTAAAAGAAATTCAGCCCAGAACTACGATCTCCAGAAAAACAATTAAACAAGTTAGCTGCACCTTTAAATCGGAAGTATCCAGACCACCGAAGGAAAGTCTGAAGCCATTCAAGTCACCAAATTGTAGACTGTATATTCCTCATTAGAGACTCTAATTTAACCTCTTTCTTTGTTAGACTCAAGGAAACCTGTCTGATTGATTCTTTTATGATCACAGCACATAAACAGTTAAGTATTCATTGAATGGGCAGCATGGTGGCACAGTGGTTAGCACTGCTGCTTCACAGCGCCAGGGACCCAGGTTCGATTCCCAGCTTGGGTCACTGTCTGTGTGGAGTTTGCATGTTCTCCCGTGTCTGCATGGGTTTACTCCGGGTGCTCCAGTTTCCTCCCACAGTCCAAAGATTTGCAGGTTAGGTAGATTGGTCATGGTAACTTACCCGTTAGTGTCAGGGAGACTAGGAGGGTAAATATGTGGGGTTACGGGGATAGGACATGGGTGGGATTGTTGTCGATGCAGGCTCGATGGGCCAAATGGCCTCCTTCTGCACTGTAGATTCTATGATTCTATATCCTTTTCAAACAAATAAACACATTGCAGTCAAATGAGGAGAGGGCAAGAAAGAGCAGCCATTTGACCTCTCCTCACCTGGTGGTAACACCACCTTTAGCTCTTCAAGGCTGTTATTCTTGAATCAATAAAAAACAAATTTATAGCAGCTTTATATAATCAACTGTATGGGAGCTGGACTAAAACTGCCAGAACTAATCTTATAAAATGAGGAACTTCATTATCCCCATTTCGATGGTGTAATTTGAGCTCAGGGCCTGAGGTGAAAAGATAGCATTGCAGTGTTCTGATACATTCTCCAGGACCCTAATGGCAAGAGTTTATTAAACTTTGAGATATTGCATATATTTTCAAGCTTTAAATCTGTTAATTAATGGAACCAAAAAAAACTATCACTTGATATTTGTGGCTACAGATTTCCTCAAGCGAAAGGCTGAGTTGCAAAGCAAAATTAATGAATGAGTGGGTCTGCCTATAGCAGACATCTGCAGAAAAAAATGTCTCTTTTGTAGAGAGTATAGGAGATTAAATAAAGAGGTCAAAAACATCACCATTACCACAGTAAAAATAAAAGTATCAAAAATATCTCTTATGTAATCTGCAATGGTAACATAGTGATTATGTTACTGGATTAGCAATCCAGAAGCCTGGACTAATGATTGGGAAACATGAGTTCAAATCCCATGAGGGCAGTTGAGGAATTTATAATTAGTTACTTAATTAAATTTCATTTAGAAAACTAGTACCGGTCATGGGGACCATGAAACTGCTGGATCGTCATAATAACTGATCTGGTTCACTAATGTCCTTCAAGGAAGGAAATTTGCCATCCTTACCTGGTGTGGCCTATACGTGACTCCAGACCCACAACAATATAGTTGACCCTTAACTGCCTTCTGAAGTAGTCAAGAAAACCACTCTGTTGATCAAACATGCTACAATCACTGTGAGAATATCTTCATCACATGGATACAGCAGCTCAAGAGAGCAGCACATCGCCATCCTCTCAGGGCAATTAGGGATGAGCAACCAAGGCTGGCCTGGCGAGTAACCCCAATTTCCCGTCGATTATTTTTTTTAATCCCAAGCATTTGTTTCCCTTGAGAAACATGTCCTTTTGCATGTAGCATTTGTTTAGTACTTGCATCTTATTCTGTATTTTGCGAACAGATTTCGCATTACCTTACACTCTATGCTTGCAATAATGATTATGACTCCATAAAGCTTCTGGATAATACATGGTTTACATTACATTAGTTTTGTGTTGTTATGGTGAATAATACCATCCAGATTCTGAAGGCACTCTCATGAACCACTTTTTGACAGAAGGAAGTAAACTTATTGCATTTCAATATTAATACCACATTCTTAATTCCAGTGGATGCTGTTAAGTATGTGGGACTGATTGATTATTAGCAAGAAACCTTAAATGGCTTTAAGAATAAACTCGACAAGCTCTTGTTAACAAATGGGATTCAGAGTCATTGAAAGTGCACCAAAGATTATTAAAAATGTTCCTGGGGATAAATGGAATGAAGGTCCTCGCCCATCTGAAACTGTTGCGATACTACTCTGTTATTTGGAACAAATAATAAAGATCAATTTCATCAAAATTTTGATGTACATATTTCATACTTTCCACAATATACATTGTAATAACAAGAACTCGTGTTCACAATAAAGTCTTTGAGCAATTGTTTCACGTTATAAATATAACCACATAAATTCTTGAAATAGAACCAAGTTTTAATTCATATTTAATTTTATCTGCAAAGCCATAATTAATAGTCAGATATGACCTTGCTTGAACACATGTTCCCCAGTGCGAGGAAAAAAATAGAATGAAAGATCTGTTGACTTTGTGTGTGTTCTGGAACAAATTGTTTAATGATCATTCCACAACAGCCAATAACTCAAAGCTCACTTGGGGTACCTTCTCTTACAACAGCTCGAATATATTTAGTTATTTATAGTCCGCAACACATGTAACATGGATATCAAAAGTGTAAATTAATTAGTAGATAATGACCCCTGTTTAAATAACAATCCACTCACTGTACTGTTGTTTGGAGTTGAATCTGTTGAATTCTCCTATTCCCTAGAACAAAATGTGAAAAAAAACTTTATTCACCTTTCACTGAACGAAACAATGTGCAATGGAAAGCAAACATCCAATGCTGGATTCAGGTTTGAAAAACCTCAGTGGTATTGCAGTAAATAATTCACCGCAGAAATCTTGCTGCTGTTCACGCCTGCGGTATCTTATCGTCCCGCTGACAGTGCACTCTCGCCATGGGTTTCCTGTTGGCAAGGGGTACATTTAATGGGAGACCCCGTTGACAATGGCGGGACCATAAGATCCTGCGGCCAGCGAGTGGCACGTCGCCTTCCACCACCGCGGAACACGCAGTGGAAAGGGAGAAAAATCCCACTCCACAATACCAGTGATTTTCCTAAACAATGCAGCCTCTGCGGCACTACTAGACCCCTTTAACAGAGATATGTCACCAGTCTGCTAATATAAAATACAATGCCACAGAGCCTTTTAAATTAGAACTATGTCATCTTCAAAGGCTCAGATATCTTGTAGGTTGTCTAAACCTTCTGAGTGCACGCACAAGTCACCAACCCATTTCCTTGGCCTATTTACCATATATTGATTTCAGCATAAGGCATTCCCAGAGTTCAAAGCCACAATGGATTACAAGAATCAATACACTGCCAAATAGGTCGCTCTACGAGGGTATGCACTTACATCTTCGCAACTGTTCCCCAGAAGAAAACTACTTTTAAAATTTTGTGTAATAGAATACAGCAGTACTATAGTTTTCCTCCTGGTAACTTTAAAGGGAACTGCAACAACTCATCAAAATAGTAAAAATATTGTTTATTCAGTGCTGCTCCACATAATCCTAATTGCAATTATGATCCACAATGCTTCAAACCAAGTAGGACTCATTTTAGTATACAAACCACCAGCCATTAAATTAGGTAGATTGCAGGAATCTGGCCAAATCTAACCGATTCTGTGTCGCGAGAATCGGCTTTATTTTGGCAATGGGAAGCAAGAGTTGACCCAGCCAGTCCCAAATTCCAATCCAACAAGGTAAATGAAAATTCAAAGTTATTGGCCTGGATTTTGTGTTCAGCTGCAAGGGAACGGAACCCACCAATCACCTTTGAGAAAAGCTGCCCATAAAACTTTAGTGGGTTCTAGAGTAGAGACGTCCTCTTTTCTGAAATCAATTTGCATTCAGCAACTTTAACAGGAGTCAGAACTTACCGGCCATTCACACCGGCGAGATCTTCCGATCCTGCCAATCCCGTTATCAACAGTGGGACCACCGCTGCTGACCAATGGCAGGCTGCCTCCTGCTGCTGTGAAACACATGGCAGGTTGCACGGTAAATCCCACCCTGAGCCTGTGAACTGGCCAGGCACATGGGGAGACTGATCAATCAATCAATTTGAAGAATTCTCATGGATGACAAAACAAGACGTTAAAAAAGAGGAAATAGCAATTGCACTGAAATCATTGTACAGAAAGCAAAGTGTATGTATATTGTGGCATACACATGGAATTAAGGAAAAAAGAGCAAAAAGAGAAATTTTGGAAAAATCAGTTTTGTATTTAAAACAAACCTGCACTTTTTCCCTGAAGGAATGAGACTCCACACTTTTAAAATTAATTTTTCAGAACCAGAAAATAGGGAAATAGTTTAAATTCGCAACAAATCAATGTTCTGTGTTGATTCACTGGAAAATCTGCAACAATTGTCCTGTGGAGAGGCAGCTTATCACTGACTGCTACTGCCAGAATTCCACACTTAACTACATGTACTAGAAGTTGCTGCTAGTTTTATACAGTGATAACAGTGACACTGGCAGCCTCACCGTTATTACCACTGCAAATTCTGGGCCAGTGTACCACAGCTGCAGTTTGAATGAGAAAGAGAAACTTACACACTGATTTTTCTACAGCAAGCAAGACAATACAAACAAATGCTGTCTCCTCACCCTCCGATTTTGAAAGATGATTAACATGTGAACAGTGTTAAATGTATTTATGGTACAGAATTAGAACTCTTGTGCATTTGATATTAGCAATGCACCCGCATCAATAAATGTATTTTGAATGTACTTATTCTCATAAGAGTTCATCGAATCCAAGTACTGCACCAACGTTTACAAAGACTGAGTTAGATAAGAGAAAAGGATAGATGGGTCAGGTATTTCTCTTCAGGCCTTTAATTAGTTTTACAAGAATAACCCTGATACTGATTGTGGAGTCTACTATTGTAGTACTGTTCAGACTGCCGGAGCTGGATTTTCAAAGGGTCGCGAGGGTTAGGGCCCAGTGCAGACGGGAATTAAAAATAACGTTCCCAGGTGTCTTCATGGGAACCTGGCATCTCCAGGGCAGTTTCAAATCTTCAAAGGGTCACTGGGGTGAGGGTTAGCAGGAAATCACAGAATCCCTACAATACAGAAGGAAGCCATTCAGCCCATCGTGTCTGCACTGACCACAATCCCTCCCAGGCCCTATTCCCGCAACCCCACGCATTTGCCCTGCTAATCCCCCTGACACTAGGGTCAATTTAGCATGGCCAATCAACCTAACCCGCACATCTCTGGACTGTAGGAGGAAACCGGAGCACCCGGAGGAAACCCATGCAGACACAGGGAGAATGTGCAAACTCCACACAGACAGTGACCCGAGGCTAGAATTGAACCTGAGTCGCTGGTGCTGTGAAGCAGCATTGCTAACCACTGTGCTACCGTGCCACCCAATATGGTTACTACCAATTAATGACTCCTTAATGTGATCAGGAACTTGCTAAAGGATTTTCCATTCAGGATTGGTATTGTTAAATAATGTTTCTGGCAAGCCTGAACAGCTTTGTGGATGCTTGTGCATGGTTATGCGCAGCTGTTAGCTTTGCTGCAGGGTCCGGCTACATTACTTTGTACTTATTTTTGTATCCATCCATGTGGGCAGAAGCACTTCTCATGCTCCTCTCGCCCATGGCTGCTTTTCACAGCTTCAAGAGCCACCTGCTCGAGTCGGCAAGTAGCAGCAGCTCTACCCTTACATGCTGGCTCTCTAACCAGGCACCAAACCCGCCTCCTCGCCAATTGGGCCATTTGCATTTAAAACTAGCATTGGAGAGTGACACACTTGTGCGCGGGGGTTATAACCTAGAATTTATCCAGTTGTCGGTCTAGACCCTGGCCAGAATCTTACCACCATTCACGGCGGTGGGATTTTTCCATCCTGCCGCAGTGAATGGAGATTTGGCTGGCCGCCAAATTCTCCGACTTCGCTGCAGTGGGAGTGTGGCATGAACGGCAGGTACGATCACGCCCCTTGTGTTGAAAATCCAGGCCCTGTGCTGTGAGGATGATTCACAAAGGAGCCTACAGATGCAAGAAGGAAACTTGTGGATGTTGGAAACATGAATTAAAAACAGAAAATGCTGGAAATCCTTAATAGGTCTGGCAGCAACTGTGGAGAGAACTGTTTCTCTGTCCACAGATATTGGCAGAACTGGTGAGTATTTCCAGCATTTTCTGACAACAAATGAATGAATTTGATGAGATCACTTTATGGCGATATGATTAAAACAACCAATCCAATACATATATTAGCTGATTCAGTTAAAAGCCCAAATACATGAACAATTGAAATGTTATTCCATGTCATTGAGAGGACATTGCTCCATGGCTTTTGAAGGCACCATTATCTGTGAAACAAATGACATGCCTGGAGCGTGGCGCAGAACTTCCAGGCTCAAGTGTTAGCAAATAGATAATGGAAGTGACTTTGGACTAGACCTTCAGGTGTATTCAGTTTATTGGCTGCTAACAATGTTCTGGGGATTGACACATCACTGCTACATACAATACATGTTTTTCAGCAATTACACAGAATGCTGCACTAATGAATGCCACTGTTCAGTGTATTTCAAGGAAAGGCTGCCAGAACCATACATACCATGCACAGGCTGACTGTGAAATTGAAATAATACCTTCCTCACATAATTAAAATTCATCTCCAAAACATTTTAATTATCCCTTAGATAGAACAGATAAACATACAATGATGATATGATGATGAATCGTTATTTTACAAGGCTTACAGGCTTAATCCAACATTCTTAATTTTACTTAGGCTGCAACAATAATACAAAACATTATAGGGATCATTTGAACCCTCTCTGTCAGTACAAATTGCATGGACAGGCAGTTAACAATGGCCCAGGCAAGTCACCCACTAACGTCCTACTCTCCTACCACAGCCTTTTGTTTTAACTTGCTCTTCCGAGCACGGGAGATGGGACAGTCACCAGACAGTGGTATAATCTTTTGTGGAATGAATATAATTGTCATTCCAGAAGAGTCAGAGTTGTGGCTTTAACCGCCGCGCCGAATACCATGCCAGAAAACACCAGGTAGGCCAGCCTTTTAAACTTCTGAACTTTGCTTTTCTTCTCCTGCTCCACAAGGAAGATTCAAGCCCATCCTCACCCACACTCCTCACCCATGAGTGAAAGGCTCTCCCGAAAATCCTTTCTTGCAGCTCACCTGAATGATCCCTAGCTACGAGCATCCTTCCACCTGTCTTTGTGCCCTCGCCTGCCAGCCAGCTGCCAGGTCCCAACATAATGGTAAACAGTCTGGGCCATCCAGATAAAGTCTGCTTGTCAAAGTCACTGAGGCCTCACACAGGCGAGGCCTGGACAGTTTGCCACCAGCTGATCAATTCCAGTTGAGTTAAAAAAGGGGCTTTATATACATTCTCCTGTCTGTATACTTAAAATTATAGTGAGTTTCTACAGCTATTTGGTCACTACCCATTACATAGACTGGTATCCTACACTACTGAGATTGACTCGATCTTCCTGCAGCAGTGACTTTGAAGGGACATCTGGACAAATACATGAATAGGATGGGAATATAGGGATACGGTCCCCGGAAGGGTAGGGAGTTTTAGTTCCCTTCCATGCAGGCAGCATGGTTGGTGCAGGCTTGGAGGACCGAAGGGCCTGTTCCTGTGCTGTCATTTTCTTTGTTCTTTGTTCTAGCATATTTTGATCTTTGCTTCCACATGGAAATCCCCTCCTATTTCTTCTCTCAAAAAATACTGGGGTGTTGTGTGATCAGGTGAGGAGGGGGTCAAATATCTCCCCTCTTTTCCGCCTTTACATTTGATTTCCACAGGTTATTTTGTTTGAAAACGATATACTGGCCAATTCAATCAGTACTTAACTGTTTGCATGCTGTGATGATAAACAACACATAGGAGGTTTTCTTGAGTTTAACGAAGAGATAGATTAGCTTTATTAAACTGAAACTGAACCGTGTAAAATAATAAAACATATTGGGGCTGATCTTACCCTCTCACCCCATCAGTCGATGGGCGGAGCGAGATGGTAAGATTGCAAGAGAGCCAAAAAAATCAAGTTTGTGCCCGATTTCTTGCCTCTTGCATGCTTACCAACACCGGATAACCAGTGAGATCAGCCTCATGCCCGTAAAGGGTACGAGGCTGATTTATAATATTTAAATTTAATGTTAAATAGAATTACAGGTGAACCTGGGACGCAATCATCAGGGCTCACTTCCCTTAGCGGCTTCGCTGGTGAAGGTCCTCACCGGCAAAGATCACGTATGGTCCCCACCAAAGAGGACTGGTCATGATGGCCTCGCTGGTAGGGCCGGAGGCCATCGAGGCTCCGCCAGGAAGTTAAAAGCGGGGTTTGCCTCTTGGCACTGCCAGCCTGGCACCCTGGCACTACCCATCAGGCTTCCTGAGATTGCCAGCTTGGCATACTGACAGTACCCACTGGGCACTGCCAAGGGGGCAGCACCTAAGGCAAGGAGGGTGGAGGGATGCTGCAAACTCTGTAACTGGGATCGGGGGGGACGCTGCGCACTCTGCAACTGGCAATCAACTGGGATGGGGGGGGCGACTGGCCAGTCCATGCGGAGGGAGCAGTCGGCCAGTCTGTACGGGGCCAATCTGCTGCCCCGTGTGTGGGGGAGGGGGGGCAATCAACGGGCTGTGCGGGGGTGATCTGCCGGCCCATGTGGGAGGGGGCACGATTGGCCGGGCTATGCGGGGGTAGGGCGATCAACCCTACAGGGAGGGAGTGCAATCGGTGTAAGTTTTAGGGCAAATCCTCCATGATTAAAGAACCCAGGGATAAGGAAAATGGCCGGCTGGAACTTTACATGAATATGCAAGAGGCTGGGAATAACGAGAAGGTCGAGACAGGGATGATCTAATCAACAGGAAACAAAGGAGAAACCATGGCCAGCAGACGAGGAGTAAATAGCCCAGCAGCAAGACAATGAGAACAGAGATCATTCCATCCACGGACAACATTAAGACCCATCTCATTGATGGGATTCCAATCAGGCTGACTCAGAGAATATTTAAAAGACATTAAAATATCAATTAAGGGCGGTCCCGACAGTTCCGGCCCTTTTGTTCCAGTCAATCAAAACTACCAATGATCAGAAACTGTTTTGTGTGAGAGAATCACTGGTTCAGGTTTTAAAAAGGGACAAGCAAGCTCTGGTCTTTCCTCTCTCCTCTCTCCTCTCTCTTCACCTGTTCCTGCCTGCCTCTCGTTCGTCTCCAGCACGCAGCTCGAAGCCCACTGAGCAATTTAAACTAGGATTGTGAGTATCATAGAAATCATAGAAACCCTACAGTACAGAAAGAGGCCATTCGGCCCATCGAGTCTGCACCGACCACAATCCCACCCAGGCCCTACCCCATATCCCTTCATATTTTACCCGCTAATCCCTCTAATCTACGCATCCCAGGACACTAAGGGGCAATTTCAGCATAGCCAATCAACCTAACCCGCACATCTTTGGACTGTGGGAGGAAACCGGAGCACCCGGAGGAAACCCACGCAGACACGAGGAGAATGTGCAAACTCCACACAGACAGTGACCCAAGCCGGAATCGAACCCGGGACCCTGGAGCTGTGAAGCAGCAGTGCTAACCACTGTGCTACCGTGCCGCCCGTATCCTCTGGTAATTCGCGAAGTTCCCGAGATCATCATAGTGGATGAGGCTTTGGGGAAAGGGTGGGGGCGGGGGGGGGAGCTTTTGCATGCACCTTTCATAGTTTAAGACACTGGTAAACTTGTGTAAAGTAAGCATTCCCGTTGTGCCCATTTTAGTATTCCTTCCATAGCTATAGTCTTATAGAGCATAAGGCATTGTGTGTTGTTTTCCTGGTGTTTAGTGATCTTGACCTTGATGTTTTAACAAATATATATATATCTTTGACTTCCATTGGAGTCCGTTTTGATCTTTTCAATTTCTCACCAATGATCTCTGACCAAGTCACAATATTAAATATCCCTTACCATAATTCTGGAGTGTAGAACTGAGGGTACTCTGGGCGCTTCGAAACCGCCCACTCAGGAAAGGCTGCCAGGTAGTGGATAGGCAGCAGTTTCCTTTTCTCTCTCTTGGGAGCGCTACTCTAGTGAAGTAGGCGCAAGGTGGCTGTTGTTCCATCGGCGAGAGAGAGAATCACTCGGGCATTGGTGGGGTTTGGGTAACGGAGAACCAAACCTGAGATAAGCCCACGAGTGGAGTTAAAAAGGGGATCCCGCTACATCGGTCAAAGAGACCGTCCGTAGCTGGGGGGAAGCAGTGACACTTCTCCCTGTTCTGTGCTGTTGCAGATCTGCGCATGTGTAATGGTGCCCTCTGCTGTAAAAGCTGCTGGCTTTTGGACAAGCTTAGGCTCCCCCCCGTCCCCCGATGAAGGAAAACAGATCTTGCTTCATCTTTTCCTCAGAGTGTGGTAAATTGGATTTTTAACTCGCCCCAAAAAATCGGCACGATTCTCTCCCATCTTCACACTCATTCTGCACTTAGAATTTTTTTGGTAGGATCACCCCCATTGACTTGTTTTACACACATGCATGCACATACACATCGATTACAGAATGGAGGTTATAGTATAGGTTAGCCTCATGAGAGACTTTAAAAATAAAAAAGGAATATACAGTCTGTAGTTTGGTGACTCAACTGGCTTGAGACTTTCCTTCAGTAGCCCCGATGCTTCTGATTTAAAGATCAGAAGCATCTGATCTTTTTATTTGGTTCTTCTGGAAAGGGTAGTGCTGGGCTGAATTTCTTTTTAGAAGTAGCTGTTCGGAGCAGGAGTGGTAGCAAACAGGGCTTGAAGCTTGCCAGGCGTGTTGGCAAGAGAGGGAGGAAGGAAGGAAGACTTGAGTCTTTTCTTTCAGCTTCTTGTCCTCAGTTGTACTGAGAAAAATGGTGCTTTAAACATCAAATGGGTTGACTTGTCATGTGATCTTCCTTCTTCAACTGCCTGGGGGTTCCAAAGAGGGTCACTGTCTGTATATTCCAAGGGCACTTGATTAGCTCATGTCTGGAAAGCTATCTTAGCTAGAGTCCCATTGTCCAAGTTATTAGTCTTAATGGTCTTACTTCAAAAGGTGAATACTCCCACCTAGAAAACAATTGACTCAATTTTTTCAATTGCTGCTAGTAACATTAGCCTCACAGAAGCTGCTTGGGATCTAAGTCACTATGAATTCCACAAACTATTCGATCCCTGATTAGTTCATCAGTGAATGCTCCAAATGCACATATCTTTGCCAATATTTTCAATGTGGCTGTATAAGACTATATTTATTAATCTGCTCTTTAGTTTGTTCAGTTGAATGCATATCTATCGAGGGTTATTTTTTTAAATCAGGAGACAGATATTCTCAAACACTTTTAGGATTACTTCAATGTCTTCTTTTTCCTCCTCCATCTGGAAAACAAACAACTGAAATGTTTCAATGGCCTCAGGGTCCAGTAAGTTTAATAAAGTATAAGACTGTATCTTTTCCAACTTCTAGCACTGCAGTAAGTAGGTCACTCCTTCTTGAACTTTGCCCAGCTATCTGCAATATTTTCATCAAAAATGAGTGAGTCGCTGAGGTGAAGTCCTTATGTCATACAGCCAGCTCCTGACACCATTTAAATGTGTTGGGTTCCCAAATCATTATTAGCAAACACACTCAAGAAAGAATCATTTATTCACTAGCTCAGCAGCTACTTCAGCACATGCTCTGCCACGCTCCCGGGGATAACTCCCACACGCCCATCACATGACCTCTTTTATAGCCGCGCCATCACGTTCTCATGTGACCATTTGGCTACATGGTGTAAATGGGGATCCTGACTATGTCATTGGTGGGGGTGGGGAGGTGAGTAATCAAGCGGGGAAATCCCACTGGCTTTTCAACCGTTTTGGGATTCCCACTTGATTCTTTGCCCCTCTGCCATTCCTGCCCGCCAGCAACAGGGGTGGAAAATTCCCCCTCCCCTAAACCCCGATTATCTTTGTTGGGTTTTGCAGATGTGTTGTCGCATTTCCAATAGATTGGAATGTGGGATGTACAGAATGCAAATTGGACAATGGAAAAGAACATAAGCAAGTTGGTGAAATGGGCGGACAAGTGGCAAATGAAGTTCAATGCAGAGAAGTGATTCATTTTGACAAGGAGAACATGGAGAGACAATATAAAATTAAGAGTAAAACTCTAAATGGGGCACAGGAACAGAGAGATCTGGGTGGATATGTGCATGTGTCATCAAAGGTGACAGGAAAGGTTGAGAGAGCAGTTAATAAAATAAATAGTACCCTAGGCTTTATTAATCAGGGCAAAAAGTACAAGAACAAAGAGGTTATGTTGAACTTGCCTAAGAAACTAGTTTGGCCTCAGTTGGAGCTTTGTATCCAGTTCTGAGCTCTGCACTTCAGGAAGGATGTATAGGCATTAGAGAGGGGTGTGGGAAACATTGACAAGAAAGATTCCAGGGATGAGGAACTACAATTAAAGTTAGATGGGTAAGTTAGGACTGTTTTCCTTGGAGAAGAGAAGATTGAGAGGAGATTTGATAGAGGTATTCAAAATGTTGAGGGGTTTGGACAGAATAGACAGGGAGAAACTGCCCCCACTTGTGAAAGGATTGAGAATGAGAAGGAACAGATTTAAAGGGTGGAATTCTCCTGCACCCCCTGCGGCAGGGTTTCCCGTGGTGGTGGTGGCTCGTTGTCGGGATCTTCCACTCCTGCCGAAGTTGATGGTGATTTACATTCTTCACCAGTGCCATGGTCAGGTGTTTGTGGCCTCCGCACTGGCCACCTCCTGAGGAGCCATCCCTCTAGCCACTGCTCTCCATCAAAGATTGCTGGGATCTGCGGACGTTGCAAGATGTAACTATCATGGACGGTCCCCAGGAAACAGGCACACGTCGTGTGGTTACAGACAGTCTGGACATGGAGGGAGTGGTGCCCTTTGTGGTTCATGAGTAGCACCGCGTACCACCATGGAGAGCGCAGAGCCATGTGGATGCAGTCATTACACCCCGCACTTGGGGCATGCCTGGTAAGTTGGCAATCCTGACTTGTCTGGTCTTCGTCCAATTTGATATGTGGGCCCTCGCAAATAGCGCCTCTGCGACCTCCCTCATGCACTTAAGTGTGGCTGACTGGGAAATGCAGTAAAGGTTACCCATGCAGCCCTGAAACGAGCTGCTTGCATAAAGGATCAGAGAAGCGGTAACTTTAAGGGCAACACGCAATCAGTGACCTCCCGGTCCATATGGTGCCAGATCTTGCATAGCCTGGTAAAGGTGGCCTACCATTCCCGGGGACAGATAGAATCTTTTCTGGCACAGTAGCTCTGACATCTGGAGATAGAATGTTCGATGGCGGAAGACTCTTTGCCAGTAGTGTCTCCTGTACAGCTTCGCCATCTGCGGTTCTGCTCCCAGAAGAGCAGTCGGACCAACTTTTCCTTCCTCAGTGGGGCGCTGGGCCTGGCCACTACAGCAGCTGGTCAATGTCGCTGCTGCTGATCGATGGCGATCAATAGAATAGCCAACCTGACTGACTCCATGACTCTCCACAATCATTAACTGAAAGGAAGAGCATGTGAGCAATGAGGATTCCTGCCAGTACCCTGACCCTCAGCCCTCTCCACAGCTGGGACATTCACCCAGGCTCTACCCCCTAGGTGAGTGCCTCTGCACACAGCCTCACTCCCTCCCCTTTCACTCAATAGCCACGCCCACAGTTGACCTCCTCAACTCCATGTGGATGAAGCATGTTGACCCTAGAGTCTCAGTGGAACCTTACCCAGGGAGATGCTCAGGTAACTGGCTTTCACTTTAGTAGGTGAGGACTGCAATCAGCATGTGAACCTCATCCTTAGAGGGCACCCGCATTCCCCCAGCTCACAAAGGCTGAATAAATGAGCCATCCATCTGTCACAGCCTGCCACCCTGATACTAATCCCTGACAGTCAAACCTCAATAACCAGTGGATTATCCCCATTGTCCTCACACTGCTCCTGAGTGTGGGGTTTAAATCTCAGCAATCATCTTTCCCACAGTGAGAGTCTTCAACCCTCATGAGTCAGGGAAGCACCCCATCCCTTTCCTGAGTCCCCCACCCTGCCCTTGCAGCCTGGCATCTCATGGAACCCCACCCAAGGATGTTACAGTCGCCCCCAGTGCTGACCCGCAGCATTCACCTTCTCCCCACTTTCCAGCTCCCACTCTGGAAGGGCAGTTCCACAGAAGCAATATCGACACAAGCCCTGCAAGGAGGACATGGGAAGCGCTGCCTGTATGCCAAATGCCAAACCCCTTTAAACCAAGGGGCACCCAAACATGAAGGGAAGGTAAGACCTGCGAGCAACCCTTCCCCCAAGATGGCGACACTGAAACTCCCTGGCTCCAAGTTGAAATTACCTGGGTTCCCCATGTCCTCTCCATTGCCCCCTCTGTGACTGGAGCTAAGAAGGTGACCTGAGCGCTCACTTCCGATATCCCCTTCGGAGGGGAGGTCGCCAGGATCATGTTTTCATGAAGCTACTTCAGTGAGGGGGAGTGTCCTGGATTGAGCACTCACTAACTTATTAAAATGAGGTTCCTGGAGTTGAGCGGCATTTATCACGTTACTCTGCCAATGAGGAGTTTGAAAATCGGGAATCCCGATCTCAGCGGTGAGATTCACATTTTCCAATTCTCTCCAGATTTAGCGCTCACGCCGGTGATCCCGTGCGAGGCTAACGCTGGCTCAAAATCATCCTCCTTAAGTCATCCTTAGTCTGTGTTTTTTTTAATCAATTAAGGTTTCCAACCAGTGGATTAAAAACCATTATTTGACACAAGCATACTTTCATCACAATCGGTGGAGCTGAATTAATGAAGGCACAAAAATGTATTTTGGTTTTTGCCCTGACACTTGGAGGAATTGTTCTGGGGTGACAATGGCTTATGGATATGCCACCAACACTAGCTCAATATGGGATGCATCTATACTTCTGCCGAAAAGGGCCAGAGTTCTGGGCGATGACATTGATTGTATGGAATTTCATAGACAAGGAAGTGACAGGTAAAGCCTCACTCAGGTATTCTGTGAACACAGAATGCTGCAGCAGCTTAGAGGCGTATTGATCCAAAACAAAGCCACACCGTGGATCAGCAAGCAGCAAATGTAGAACCTACAGCGACAATGACATAACATTTCAGACAACGTTAGGGTACAAAACCCGATCGCGACTGCTCAAAGAAGGTCTCCATAAGCTCCAACCAAATTTCTGAACAAGGGCTCAACATCCTTTCAACTACCACAGGGAATGACTGCCTCTAGATCTGTACCTCCCAGGCAGGCAGGGTGTGGGAGACTTAATTACATCAAGTGGCTCATGAGACTCCTGCTCATCTCTGGTGGAAACTCTAATTGCTAGAACACAAATCAGTCTGAAAATCAGGGCAAAAGACCAATAGTGCAACTACACACTGCTTGATTTTGATTCCATAACCATCCCATTTCTAAACACTAATAGTGGCTACCTGGCTTGACTTCCAGAGGCAAAGAAGGAGGAAAGAGACATTGCAACAATATTTTTGCAAGAAGTCATCACAAATGTT
The DNA here is from genome assembly GCF_964213995.1 of Mustelus asterias. Lineage (NCBI taxonomy): Eukaryota > Metazoa > Chordata > Chondrichthyes > Carcharhiniformes > Triakidae > Mustelus > Mustelus asterias. The sequence continues at coordinate 125,827,077 of NC_135803.1, read as the reverse complement.
TAGGTGGTTCTATGCAACATCTACTGAGAAAAGAGGTGACATGATAAAGTGCTACTGTCACCAACAATTGAGAACGTGCTACACCAACGTGAGTGCGGCAACTATTTGCACTCACGCGGAATAGTTTCCTCAGAACTCAGCTCATGCCCAGATGCTGGGACAATGAAGGGGTTGAGAGATACACGGAGACTGGATCCACTGGCCTTCACCCTGCGGAAATCCGGATGGGATTTTCCATCTGTTCCATACATAGTTTAGCATTCTGAAGTAAAGGGCCAGCAGAATAGTGTTACCCATTGAGCTTCTCCTTGATCATTTCTCCTGAGCAACCAATGATTTAGACACTCAGAAATTAATGGCAGCAAAATCAGGGAAAGCAAGCGGGACCGGCATTGGTGTTCAGGCTTCACAGGAGGCACAACGCAGGAGAAATGAAACCAGCTTGTTTGAAAAGAGGGCTGCTTTCTAACTTGTTTTGAAACTCTCCAGCTAGGAGTGCTGGCTTCCGCTCACATCACATCATCTTTCACACCACTCAGCCTCTTACTTAAGGGCATGCAAGATGCACCCATTCAGTGCTGGCTGCCTGCTCACATCGATTACTTTTCTCCCACGACCTTGAATAGTCCACTGGGTTTGCAAGCCAAGAGCAGATTGCAATTCTCAATCTGACAGATTTGCAGATTCTCAGCCAAGATTATGATGGAGAAAAAAACGGAATTTGTGTGGGAGTTAAAAAGGCAATTGTTTCCCAATATTTAGACAGCATGAAAGCAGTTAGCAAAAAAAAAACCTCTGAAACGCAGCCAATCCTTATCCTTCCCATCCCAAATCCCCTCTTTCTGGGATTTGCAGAACTTCCACCTCATCGTGGTTTGAGACAAAAATGTTAGGAAGTCACCTTCTTGTGTACCCTTAATCATTTGTTGTTTGTCCTGTCCTACAAACTGAAGGCTGGAATTGTTTTGATGACATGCAGTAATATCCAAATGCCAGTAAACAGCCCCTATGGGTATTATCACAAGTATGTGATACATTAGGTGGTATAATTACTTCTGTATGAATGCACACAAGAATGTAAGTGAAGGAAATCTGTCAGGGAATGGTAGCGCTAAGTGCATCCTGTACAAAATGAGCACTCAGGGCTGACATTCAACATTATTGAAAACAGGGCAAGGAGGAGGTAATTGTCAGTGCTCAGTGGGTTTAAATAATTGAATGCAAGTGTGTTATCTTACCTTGGTTGACCTTCCAACATTGCCTTCAGTAATACATTGATGACTGCATTCTCTTTAGAAGAAAGTTCTCTTCTCACAAGTTTTTTCTACCATTATTTCCATGACTTGTTCTGAGAAGTGAAAAGTCGTCGGTAGTACGCAACTTTTTCCAAAACAAGAATGCTGCTCTTTTGTTCTCATTGATGGCAAGCATTTAAACAGCAGCATTTGATTTTTCACCCTGAGACGGGCAAACTCCCAAAGACAGACATTGTTCTCTGTTGGCACTCACCTCCTTTGTCATATTCTTCTCATATTAACTTCAAGCTGGGCTTATGGAAAATCTATGGTGCTGAATAAAACTAACCTTCAATTTTACGTGTGATATTTAAACAAATATAAACTGAGAAACATTTTATATGTGAGAACAACATTTGTTTCGTAATGCTGTGATAACCATGTTATTAGATCAAGAAGAAAGTTGTCCAGTTGATCTTACCTTGTCTTCACACGCATGGCATACACATTGATATTTTTGCATGGTGCTAAAAGAAATATCTCAAAGCTTTGTAACATAAAAGTTGGAATTAGCTTCCAGAGACTGTGAGAAGACTTTGCAATTGGGTTAAAAGACAATTATACATATGACAAATACCAATCCTTTGCATCTTTACAACTTGAATGAATGAGATGCAAATAGAATCATAGAATCCTGACAGTGCAGAAGGAGACCACCTGGCCCAACGAGTCTGCACTGACCACAATCCCACCCAGGCCCTATTCCCATAACTCTACATATTTACCCTGCTAATCCCCCTGACACTAGGGTCAATTTAGCATGGCCAATCAACCTAACCCTAACATCTTTGGACTGTGGGAGGAAACTGGAGCACCCAGAGGAAACACAGGCAGACACAAGGAGAATGTGCAAACTCCACACAGGCAGTGACCCAAGGCCTAAATTGAACCCAGGTCCCTGGCGCTGTGAGGCAGCAGTGCTAACCACTGTGCCACCGTGCCGCCCATTGTGCAAAGTTTAACAGGGGTACAAAAAGTGGGGGACCTGGGGGTGGTTATAAACAAACCTTTGAAGGTGGCAGAACAGGTTAAAAAGGTAATTTTCTTCAGCATACCTTCACACACACACACACACACACACAATGTTTTTTCCTTTGGGTAATAGTGGGGAAGTGGTGGAAGGATTCCTGAACTGAAAATCATCCCATTGAAATAAGATAGGTAATAAAGTATATGGGATTGTTGGCTTCATAAATAGAGACATGGGGGGAATTCTCCAGCATCCCAGCCATGTGTTTCCCACTGGTGGGAGGTGGCATGCTGTTCATTAGCAGCGGGAGTCCCTGGTCCCAATGCTGTCAATGGGATTTCCTATTGATGTCTCCCCATGACATTGTGAAACCCCTGGGCCGGTTGGGGGCGGGGGGGGGGGGGGGGGGGGGGGGGGGAGAGGTTGTGTGTGTGTGTTCCAGCGGGATGGAGAATCCTGCCGGTGTGAATGGCTGAAGAATTTCCTATCATAGAGTACAAAACCCAGCAGGTTAAAGTCCAACAGGTGAGCACACACCAGATGAAGGAGCAGCGCTCTGAAAGCTCGTGCTATCAAATAAACCTGTTGGACTTTAACCTGGTGTTGTGAGACTACTTACTGTGCCTACCCCAGTCCGACACCGGCAACTCCACATCATGTACAAAAACCAGAAAGCGATGCTAAGCTTGTTTAGCCCAGCTGAAGTATCACTTCCAATTCTGGACAGCACACTTCAGGAAGGACATGAAGCTTTTGAAAAGAGGTTCAGAAGAGATTTACTAAAATATTTCCAGGGATTAGGGATTATACCAAATGAAATAGCCTGGAGAAACTGGAGAAGTTTTCTTTAGAGTAGGGACGGCTAAGGAGAGGTTCAATAGACATGTTTAAAATCATGAAGGGATTAGAAAGAGTAAATAAAGAGAAATTGTTTCCGACGGTTGAACGGTCATTACACAGTAAGAGTTTTAACAACACCAGGTTAAAGTCCAACAGGTTTATTTGGTAGCAAATGCCATTAGCTTTCGGAGCGCTGCTCCTTCGTCAGATGGAGTGGAAATCTGCTCTCAAACAGGGCACAGAGACACAAAATCAAGTTACAGAATACTGATTGGAATGCGAATCTCTGCAGCCAACGGGTCTTAAAGATACAGACAATGTGAGTGGAGGGAGCATTAAGCAGAGGTTAAAGAGATGTGTATTGTCTCCAGACAGGACAGCCACTGAGAGTCCAGGCAACACCAAGAACAGGAAACTTGAGAAACTCGGTATCATCACCAGCAGCAACCAAGTCTGCCCCGGTACCACAGTAGAAAACAGTACCACGGCAGGGAAGTCCATTGTCAACTTGTCGGACTACACACTTCAACCAGATGAAATTGAAGTTCTCAGCCGACGGCTCAATTTTTGCCCACCACCAAAATAGACCCCATCAGTCTTGCAGCAGACACAGAGGAATTCATCAGGCGAATGAGGCTGCGGGAGTTCTTCCACAAACCCCAAGAGGCCAACAGCGAACACAATGAGACAGCCAATGAACCGGAACAGCCGACAGAAAGATCCGCAGTGCAACCGAAGAGGAAAGAGTCGAATTGGACTCCTCCGGAAGGCCGCTGCCCTCGACTTGACATGTATGCCCAAGCCGTCAGGAGGTGCGTCAACACCAAATTCACCAGCCGCACTCACAAGACAGCCCCGAACACCATCCAAGAACAACGCAACGCCATCCAAGGTGTCAAGACCAACCGCAATATTGTCATCAAACCAGCAGACAAAGGAGGGGCCATCGTCATACTGAACAGAACGGATTACTGCAAAGAAGTGTACCGACAACTGAACAACGAGGAACACTACAGACAGTTACCCACAGATCCGACCAAAGAACACACCCGTCAACTCAACACTCTGATCAAGACCTTTGATCCGGACCTTCAGAGCACCCTCCGTGCTCTCATCCCACGTACTCCCCACGTTGGAGATCTCTACTGCCTCCCGAAGATACACAAGGCAAACACACCCGGCCGTCCCATCGAATCGGGCAATGAGACCCTGTGCGAGAACCTCTCCAGCTATGTCGAGGGCATCCTGAAACCCATTGTACAAAGAACTCCCAGCTTTTGTCGCGACACTACGGACTTCCTACAGAAACTCAACGCACATGGAGCAGTTGAACCAGGTGCACTCCTCGTCACAATGGATGTCTCGGCACTCTACACCAGCATCCCCCACGATGATGGCATTGCTGCAACGGCCTCAGTACTCAACGCCGACAACTGCCAGTTTCCAGATGCAATTTTACAACTCATCCGCTTCATCCTGGACCACAATGTCTTCAACTTCAACAACCAGTTCTTCATCCAGACACACGGAACAGCCATGGGGACCAAATTCACACCTCAATATGCCAACATCTTCATGCACAGGTTCGAACAAGACTTCTTCACCGCACAGGACCTTCAACCGATGCTATACACTAGATACGTCGATGACATTTTCTTCATTTGGAGTCATGGTGAACAATCTCTGAAACAACTATATGATGACATCAACAAGTTCCATCCCACCATCAAACTCACCATGGACTACTCTCCGGAATCGATTGTATTCTTGGACACACGCATCTCCATTCAGGACGGTCACCTCAGCACCTCACTGTACCGCAAGCCCACGGAGAACCTCACGATGCTCCACTTCTCCAGCTTCCACCCTAAACACGTTAAAGAAGCCATCCCCTACGGACAAGCCCTCCGTATACACAGGATCTGCTCGGACGAGGAAGATCGCAGCAGACACTGCCAGACGCTGAAAGATGCCCTCATAAGAACAGGATATGGCGCTCGACTCATCGATCGACAATTCCAACGCGCCACAGCGAAAAACCGCACCGACCTCCTCAGAAGACAAACACGGGACACAGTGGACAGAGTACCCTTCGTCGTCCAGTACTTCCCCGGAGCAGAGAAGCTACGGCATCTCCTCCGGAGCCTTCAACATGTCATTGATGAAGACGAACATCTCGCCAAGGCCATCCCCCCACCCCCACTTCTTGCCTTCAAACAACCGCACAACCTCAAACAGACCATTGCCGCAGCAAACTACCCAGCCTTCAGGAGAACAGTGATCACGACACCACGCAACCTTGTCACAGCAACCTCTGCAAGACGTGCCGGATCATCGACACGGATGCCATCATCTCACAGGAGAACACCATCTACCAGGTACACGGTACCTACTCTTGCAGCTCAGCCAACGTTGTCTACCTGATGTGCTGCAGGAAAGGATGTCCCAAGGCATGGTACATTGGGGAAACCATGCAGACGCTACGACAACGGATGAATGAACACCGCTCGACAATCACCAGGCAAGGCTGTTCTCTTCCTGTCGGGGAGCACTTCAGCGGTCACGGGCATTCAGCCTCTGATCTTCGGGTAAGCGTTCTCCAAGGCAGCCTTCACAACACACGACAGCGCAGAGTCGCTGAGCAGAAACTGATAGCCAAGTTCCGCACACATGAGGATGGCCTAAACCGGGATGTTGGGTTTATGTCACACTGTCTGTAACCCCCACAGCTTGCCTCCTGGACTTGCAGAATCTCAGTGGCTGTCCTGTCTGGAGACAATACACATCTCTTTAACCTCTGCTTAATGCTCCCTCCACTCACATTGTCTGTATCTTTAAGACCTGGTTGGCTGTCGAGATTCGCATTCTAATCAGTATTCTGTAACTTGATTTTGTGTCTCTGTGCCCTGTTTGAGAGCAGATTTCCACTCCATCTGACAAAGGAGCAGCGCTCCGAAAGTTAATGGCATTTGCTACCAAATAAACCTGTTGGACTTTAACCTGGTGTTGTTAAAACTCTTACTGTGTTTACCCCAGTCCAACGCCGGCATCTCCACATCATGAATGGTCATTAAGCAGAGATTTAATGCGGTTGACAAAAGATCCAGGAGCACCATGAAGAAAAGCTTTTTTATTCAATAAGTGGTTACGATTTAAAATGCACTTTCAGAGGATGACAGATACAGATCCAACATCAGCCTGCAAAAGGGAATTGGAGAAATGCATGAAGGAGGTAAAGTTGCAGGGATATAAGGAAAAAGTTCCACACAGAGGGTATTGGAAATATGGAATGCATTGCCTGAAAGGGTGATAGAGGCAGGTCCTCTCGCAACATTTAAGAAGCATCTGGACGGTCACTTAAGTCGTCAAGACTATAGTAGGCTATAGACCAAGTGCTGGTAAATGGGATTAGTATAGATTGATATTTGATGGTCAGCGGAGACATGCTGGGCTGAAGGGCCTGTTTCTGTGCTGTATGATTCTATGGGCCCTATTTTACCATTCTGATTCTAAGTGCTGGGCGGGCTTGAAACTGGGAGTCTTTCAGATCCGACTTTTAGACCTGTTCTCAGGCACCCCCATACGCACTCTGCCTGAAAAAATATCAGCGATTCCAAATCACGCTGCAGAAGCTTGTGGGTGGGGCTTAACGTGCCCGAAACCTGCAGCTCCGATCGGCACCTTCAACTACGCATGCACAGAAAAAAAAATTATAGAATGTGGCTCCCCTGCCACATCCCTCCCGGAGCCGGCTAATGCCTCCCCCTGGTCCCCACAGATATTGCCCCACCCCCTCAACATTACTGACCCCCTTAATCCCCCCACCCCGTCACCTCCCAGACCGATCGCGGGCCCCTCCCCCCTTCCCCCCCACTGATCTCAAGGCAGAGTGGCAGCGGACCCCCCTTTGCCACCTCGCCCCAACCGATCTCATGTAGAGAGCCATTGGACCCACCTCCCCCACCCCCCAACCACTCTCAAGCAGAGAGCCGTCGGACGCTCAACACCTAACTCCTCACTAACTGGAGCGCCCGAATCAGACTTTCGTGAAGCATGTCTGTTTCACACCGATTCTAGATGGGCGACTGCGGTCGTAAAGGGGGAGGTGCCGGTAAGGTTGGGCAAATGCAAATGCATTTAAATTGCCGTCACACCCATTTTGGGCGCAGTCCCGATCACGGCCATTTTCGGACCTTGGAAAAGGGGGAACCGGCGCGGAGGCGGGTGTGGATTGCGCTACTCGCTTCACGCCCAACTTTACCAAGTTTTCACACCTGAAAACAAAAGCAACGCGATGGTAAAATTGGACCCTTTGAGTGGAGAAGTGGGATTGCTTTTCAAAAGATCCAGTGCAGGTTCAATGGAGGAAATGGCCTTCTTCCATGTTATTCTACAAATAGTGTTCAGTACTGAATAGATTCTCATTTTTTCCAGATCCCCTCCCTGTTCAATGCTTACTGAGTACATTTCCCCAAACAACATACAAGTGAGGCATGGATTTTAACTGCGGGATTCCAGCAGGACAGTTGATTTCCAGCTTACTTAAACCAACCTTTAAGGCCAGTCTACTCACCCATTCCAGGCAATAAGATGTGGAAAATGGTGTAAAATCATGCAACACGGAGGCTACCCCAGTTAACATGTCGATGGCAGGATCAGCTGTCAGAGTATCTCGCAGAGGCCTTGTGATCAGGAAAGAGGGAGGAGAGAGGAAAACCTTCCCCGATGAACCCTTTGCCTCTTAGCTCCACGAGGAAAAGAAATATTTGACCTGTTTGGGTTTCTGCTGGTCCTAATCTTCTTTCCTCGCTCCCTTCATCTGGTTAGTTTCCACTCAGGCTGTCCAGTTGAAATTGCAGTGCTGTCACTCGGGCCAATTATATAGAAAACTAGGCTTTCCCTGGCTTGGACATGTATTCCTGTCTCTTGCTCAGCTGAGAAGGTTAAAATTGCTATTGGTCAGCTCCTTGCAGTGCAAAAGCAGGCATGTACTGTGGGTGACGAACTGTGAGTTTGCAGTTTACAATGGGGAGGTGGGAGTACAATTGCTTCCCGAATTTTTACTTTAAATGCATAAATAAATCAAATTGCGTGCAAAGAACAATAGCCTCGAGAATTTTAATAAAAAATAGTTTGCATTCAAAACCAACAAGGAAACAACGGACTCATTATTTGAATTTGGAAAACGTAAGAACAATGTTTCTAATTTTTGCTCCCAATAATGTGAAATAAATTACCAAACACTGCAACCTTTTTAAAGGTCCGTTCATTTTTGAGACTGATAGCCTACTTAGCAATTCATAAGTCACATCATGCTGATGTACAATCAATCAGCCTGATGGAAGGTGTGACTTCTCAGGCAATTCCAAAGCAGTTTTAAAACCACTGACCTTGCAGATTTTGTTTCACATTTTCTTTTATAGCTAATGAAGTCCAGTGAAGTACAACCACCTGGGAGGCATGGGCAAGAACCATAATAAGTTTATTAAAAAGGTTTGAAAAGTTAACAGAATCAGAAGAGCATGTAATTTTGTGCCGATCACCCTTCTGAATTGGTCTTAATTGAAACTCAGTAACCCATTGACGAGATAGTCATTTGCAGTAAAGATATCAACTATTCTCAATTTAAGACCCCGATTCAATGTAACACACCCTTTAATTCATTAATTTGGCTTAAAATGCACTTGGAGTAAGGGATAGGTAGATGCTATAGATTGTTCTTGTGCTCTGGATGGCTCTGATATAATTGCATGATCAGTAAAATTTAATATAAAATGCCAATATTTAATTTTCTCCCTTTAAGTGGTTAATGTGAAATTTAATGCAGAGAATATTATTGCCTACACCAGAAAGCATACTTAAAAAAAAATATGCACCTGATTCCCTAGCACATGAGCTGCACACTTAAGGGGGAATCAAGCAGGTTGTTACTATGCTAATGGCATCAAGAATATAAGCTAGATTTGATATCCACAAGAGGGACTTTGCAATAAAATTCTCCTCATAATTTTAGTAAAGAGCATTATTTGACTGGAAGTGTTTTTTTAAAGATTATTTCAATTCTTGCAGCAATACCAAGTGCTTACATTATTCCTTGTAATCGTTTCGTATGTGGCATGACAGTTAAAACTAATACACCAGATAACTAGGGGACTTCCAGGTCTCAGCAGAGATTAAAACTGCCTGTGAGGGTTTAGTGGCCATTACTTGCAGTCAGAAACACCACTCAACTTAATGTATAGACACACCACCCTTGCTCCACAGGTTACACTTATAACAAAAGTTGTATTAGAAAATCTGAAAATCATTAAAAACACACAGGGAGGAAAATGTTCCTGTCTACCCAATTTTCTTAGTCAATACACTAATGGCATTCTCAGAAGCACACGTAAAATAATGTTGACACATGGTGAAAAAGATTTAGGACTTGGTAGTCATTAGAAGCTAAATAACACGTCTTGAAAGGCAAAGAATCAATTGGGAAGATAACATGAACATTTGCCAATCCTACCAGACATTTTGGCATCATTTCCGTTCAACCATGTCCATTTGCAATTATTTGACTTCAAAAGCAATCATTTAGCCGTCATTTAATATCCTTTGCATCGAAAGCAATCATTTAGCAATCAGTTGACATTGCAAGTAGTGATGGATTGACATCATTATCATCAGTCACCATCAAAACGCAGCACTCAAACATTTCCAATAGCAAAATTACTTACCTTAAGTATCCAGGCACCAAAAACGATCATGGAGGTTGTTCTGCGTATTTTTGAATTTCAAAAGCTTCAAACATCCTGAAACTGAGATAAATTTAGAAAAAGCACACTCTGTTTTAACATATACATTTTGACCTGCTAATTTTATGTATTTCTTCATAACCTATAACTGGTACAGTGTGCCCCCAGCTCCCTCCTTCCCCCCACTGCTCGGAAAGCAGTAGTTTTTCCCTCACTCCCCCCTTCACACCTCCTCCCCCACCTGCAGCAATTTCTCCTGACCCCACCCCCTATTACCCATGGATTGCATTACTTTTCTTTCCCCATTCCTCTACTTCTGTCTCTTTCTCCTCCACCCTCTCTTCCTCTCCTCTCCCCCTCTTCTCCACCCTCTCCCCGCTTCCCCAACCCCCTTCTCTCCCCCTGAGTGGTCAGGTTAGGGAGCTGACTGGAACCAGAAGTGATAGTGAAGGTCTCTGCTGACCTTTTCCAGCAGGCATGGACCAGCAATGGTGGATTAGCGGTGGGTGTTTCGTTTGGGGAAATTAAGGGGGTGGAGATGGTTGCTTGCCGGGGTTGGTTTGCTCGGGCCTGAACTGGTGCCGGGGACCTGAAATCTGGTGGCAGGTGGAGAGGTCCAAGGACTTGGTGGCGGGGGTTTGGTGGAGGTGTGATGAAATCCCGAGATCTGGGAGGGTGTGGTATGGGCCCAAGATTTTGGAGAGAGGGTGTGTAAACCCAAAGCTTGGGGCTTGGGGGTGGTGTTAGCCCAAGACCTGGGGGGAGTGGGGTAGTGTCTGCCTGATACTTGGGGGTGGGGTGGGGATTGGTGGAGTGGCGGGAAGGGGGTCAGGCCCCAGATTTGGGGGGCTGGGAGGCGGCAGGGGACTGATGTGTGGTATAGATTCAGGACTGGGGAGAGGAGAGAGTCATCAGTGGGGGTGAGGTGGGGAGGATTGGGGTCTGGAAAAGGGAAGCATTGGGAAACACTGAGAAGAGATCAGGAGAGGGGTAGTTGTGGTGGGAGTGGGGGTGGGGGAGGAGAATGGGAGGCACCAGGGGTACCGAGACTTACACCTCGTCCTGCATGTTTACTTCCCAGAATGGCAATCAATGAATTAATAAAATGAATTAAGAACTGATGGGTCTTTGGTGATGCTCTCAAGCATGTATAGCAGAAATATTTCTTGGACTAAAATGAATTTGGGTGTTATTTAGTAATTAATTTCCTTATGTTTCTCAATGCAGGTTGCTGAGCACACTCGATGCCTTCCAGAGAATTTGATGTCAAAGATGGCAAAACGCTACTGACTGCATGAAAAAAAATCATTCCAAACGAGAACATTGATGTCAAATGAGCACTGATCAGTTTTGATTGCGTTGAGCACATTTGAATGCACAAATAATGTCTAAACGTTAAGGTTGGGAGATTATAATATGATAGACCTGGAGGACTATTTTGAAAATTATATGATTATCCAGCATTGTTATCGTTTTCTCCCCTTATTGAGTTGAGATTCCAAGAATTCTTGGATTACAGCTTCTCTAGTAACAAGTTAAAAAGTGTATTTATTTATTAGTCACAAGTAAGGCTTACATTAACACTGCAGTGAAGTTACTGTGAAATTCGCCACACTCCAGCGCCTGTTCGGGTAAATGCACCTAACCAGCATATCTTTCAGACTGTGGGAGGAAACTGGAGCACCCGGAGGAAACCCACGCAGACACGGGGAGAATGTGCAAACTCCACACAGACAGTGACCCAAGCCAGGAATCGAACCCAGGTCCCTGGCGCTGTGAGGCAGCAGTGCTAACCACTGAGCCATTCACAACGATGCATGACAACTCCTATGTCCTGAAATGAATTCAATTGCAAGCAAACAAACTGTTCACAATCAGTGTCTTGGGTCCAAAATTATCGGAGCTGATGATGTATATAAAAAAGCCTCTCTTGTGCGGAAAAAAGATTGGCTTTTGGTTGAAAAGTACCGATTTCCTCTTCCTCTGCACTTACTGCAAACATGATAGAGATTCAGGTCAGGGTATAATGTGAGTCAGAGGCAGAGCTGACCTTCCTTGGCATGACCATGCTGCTGCATCTACAACCTTACTATTGGATCACTTGCCTGCTGTAACAGCTGATTATTTCTGTTTCTCATTCTGTCACCCCAGATTGCATTTCAGAACTAATTCATCAGATTATTACCAACCTCAGTGAACTTTATGCCGGGTTCGTGTTATTGACGCTTATCTGTCCAGGGCTGAATTTGAATTCTATCCCACAGGGGGAAAAAAATTCTAATTGTTATGTGACAGAGCTAATAAAAAGCACAAAATAAAAAAGCTAACTGAAATCATGAATTGCTTCCAGATATGTAACCTAATAACTGGCTGCGCAAATAAATTGTAGTTTAACTCTGGGCTAGGTAATAACTGTTTCTAAACAAATGGTATAGGTTATAGATTGGAGGTCTTAGTCACAATTCCAAGTCTGTATAGTACTCTGTCTAACTGTTGAGTATTATACAGCTTAAATTATGAGTTTGTAAATTCATTAACAATTTTTAGATAATTTTGATAATATCAAAAATAGATGTGTGAAGCATATAACAACAGAATTAAACAGCAGGTGTTAATAAGGAACGAGAAGTCTCCTATTGGGAGAATCCTAGACCAGAATCTTAAGGAGGTGATGGGGGGATTCTGACAACAGTGAGAGCTCCGTGGTGCCTCTTTCCAGGAAGTGCTGCCACATCATATGCCATTCAGATACTTGACAAGCCAGTGGCAGGCCTTTTTCCAGAATCAAAAATCCCAGGGATGGAAGTCCCACTCATCCAGAACTACTAGCTAATCAGAGTAATAGAATCCTACAGTGCGAAAGGAGACCATTCAACCCATGGTGCCCACACCGACCAGAATCCCACCCAGGTCCTATCCCCATAACCCCATGCACTTACTCTAGCTAGTCCCCCTTAGCATGGCCAATCCACTTAACCTGCACGTCTTTGGACTGTGGGAGGAAACCTTTGGACTGTGGGAGGACACGGGGAGAATGCGCAAACTCCACACAGTGACCCAAGCCTGGAATCGAACCCTGGCGCTGTGAGGCAGCAGTGCTAACCACTAGCCTGGCAGTCTGGCAGCTCTATTCATCTTAGGCCTGGGATCATTGCTCGATCCAAGGCCACAGATGAGTGTTGGCAAGGAAGGGGCTCCCGAGGGATGGGAGTGAGGTCAGCAGCAAGGAAGGGGGGGTTGGTTGTCAGTGAGTTGCTCCACCCTCCCACCCCAACCCAACCCAACCCAAACCTTTGCACTGCTGGGTCCCTCCATCAGGCACTGAGTGCCTTTGTACAAGAAACCTTCCCCCACCCTCACCCATAGTTCACAAATAACTCCACACAAGTTTGTTTGTCATGCACCCCATGCGGCGAGCCCCCTGCCCACCGCTGGGTAAATACAAAAATTGCATGAGGCCCTTAACTGGGAATTAATTGGCCACTAATAGGCCTCAGTTGGCAGTGGTGTGGGTAGGCCATCCATGGGCCTTCCTGCAATGGACTTAAACTGCTTGAAGGTGGGAAGGTGATAGGGCTCTACATCTCACTCTTTTCCCTGATTATTGAAACAAGATATAACTCCTCCTGATAAGCTACTGTTCCACAACAAAAATGGTACATTCATGTGATTGATGCGCGATTAATTCACTCGGGAGGCTAGATCGTACCCGGGAATAAAGGCTTTTATTCGCAACAAGAATAGAGCATACTGCTTAACAATACAATCCCAGACTAAGGGTCACTCGGAAGTGCAGTGACCTTTATACTCCTATAGGAAGGCGGAGCCAACCGGAGTGTACCACAGAACAATACCAACAGGTGGAACACCCCAACCCTAACCCCAACAGTAACAAGAGTAACATATGTACAAGTACCCATAATGATAACCATCCATGGTTCAGTACCCATAGTGGTAACCATCTATGGTTCACCACATTCACCCCTCCTTTAAAAACAAAGGCCGGTGGGGCAAAAAAACAGTACGAACTGTCCATATATTCACAAGTTCAGTCGTATCGGAGGTCCGCACCGTCTCTGCGACCTCCGCAGCACTGGCGGTAGTGCCGGTTCTGGTGACCATGGTGTCCCTCTCTCCAAGGTGGTGTCCAGTGACTCCTCCAGTTCCTCACGCACGGGTGGACCTCGAGGTGGCGACAATCTCCTGGACTCAGGCAAGCTGTACACGGGAGTAAGAGGATTAAGTGGAGGTCCCGATACTGCCCGCGCCGTGTCAGGAGGGGAGAGAATGGGCAAAGGAACCCTAACCAGGGGTGCGGGAGCGACGGTGGTTTCCAGGTCCCCTGCAGGCGCCAGATCTCGGATAGAGACCGTGTCCTCTCGCCCATCAGGATATGCTACATAGGCATAATGAGGGTTGGCGTGGAGGAGATGGACCTGTTCAACCAAAGGGTCGGACTTGCGAGTCCTAACATGCCGCCGCAGGAGGACAGGTCCTGAGTACGTCAACCAAGACGGCAGTGAGGTCCCAGAGGAAGACTTCCTAGGGAAGGTAAACATCCGCTCATGTGGGGTAGCATTGGTTGCCGTACACAGGAGGGACCGGATTGAATGGAGCGCATCAGAAAGTACCTCTTGCCAATGGGAGACTGGAAAACCCCTAGACCTTAACGCCAGTAAGACAGCCTTCCAGACTGTAGCGTTTTCTCTTTCGACCTGCCCGTTACCCCTGGGGTTGTAACTCGTAGTCCTACTTGAGGCAATTCCTTTAGAGAACAGGTATTGCCTCAAGTTGTCGCTCATAAACGACGAACCCCTATCATTGTGGATATAACTGGGGTAGCCGAACAGGGTAAAAAGACTCCGCAGGGCTTTGATGACCGTGGCAGCGGACATGTCAGAACAGGGAATGGCAAAAGGGAATCGGGAGTACTCGTCAACCATGTTGAGGAAATACACATTCCGATTTGTCGAAGGAAGGGGGCCCTTGAAATCAACACTCAGTCATTCAAAAGGGCGAGTGGCCTTAATGAGGTGTGCCCTGTCAGGTCGGTAGAAGTGCGGCTTGCATTCAGCACATGCCTGGCAGCTTCGAGTTATCGACCTGACATCCTCTCTGGAGTAAGGCAGATTCCGAGCCTTTACAAAATGGAAGAGCCGAGTGATCCCCGGATGGCAGAGATCATTGTGGAGGGCCTGTAGCCGGTCCTCCTGCACACTGGCACATGTTCCACGCGACAGGGCATCTGAGGGCTCATTGAGCTTCCCCGGACGGTACATGATATCATAGTTTTAGGTGGAGAGTTCAATTCTCCACTTCAAGATTTTATCATTCTTAATTTTTCCCCTTAACGTGTTGTTGAACATGAATGCCACGGACCGCTGGTCCGTGAGCAGGGTAAACCGTTTTCCAGCCAAATAATGGCGCCAATGCCGTACGGCCTCCACAATGGTCTGAGCCTCTTTTTCCACCGCGGAGTGCCGAATTTCAGGGCCTTGGAGGGTGCGAGAGAAAAAGGCGACGGGCCTGCCCGCCTGGTTAAGTGTGGCGGCCAGGGCAAAATCAGATGCATCACTCTCCACCTGGAAGGGGATGGACACATCGACAGCGTGCATCGTGGCTTTCGCGATGTCAGCTTTTATCCCTTCAAAGGCTAAGCGAGCCTCTGCTGCCAGAGGAAAAGAGGTAGATTTTATGAGCGGACAGGCTTTGTCCGCATAATTGGGAACCCACTGTACGTAATACGAGAAGAAGCCTAAGCATCTTCTCAATGCTTTGATGGTAGTGGGTAGGGGAAGTTCAAGGAGGGGACGCATACGGTCTGGATCGGGGCCGATGACCCCGTTTTCCACCACGTATCCGAGAATAGCTAGGCGGCGCTTGCTGAATACACACTTCTCCCTGTTATAGGTCAGATTCAGGCGAGATGCAGTGCGTAAAAACTTCAGGAGGTTGGCGTCGTGGTCCTGCTAGTCATGACCACAGATAGTGACGTTGTCCAGGTACGGGAAGGTAGCCCGTAGCCCGTTTTGGTCCACCATTCGGTCCATCTCACGCTGGAAGACCGAGACCCCGTTAGTGACGCCAAAAGGGACCCTTAAGCAGTGGTAGAGACGGCCATCCGCCTCAAAGGCCGTGTACTTTCGGTCCTCTGGGTGAATGGGGAGCTGGTGGTAGGCTGACTTCAAGTCGATGGTGGAGAACACCCAGTACTGCGCAATCTGGTTGACCATGTCAGATATGCGCGGGAGAGGGTACGCGTCCAGCTGCATGTACCTATTAATGGTCTGACTATAGTCTATGACCATCCGGGGCTTGTCTCCAGTCTTGACCACTATGACTTGTGCTCTCCATGGGCTAGTGCTAGGTTGAATGATCCCTTCCCTGAGGAGCCGCTGAACCTCAGATCGAATAAAGATCCGATCCTCAGCGCTGTTACGCCTGCTCTTAGTTGCGATGGGCTTGCAGCCTGGCACGAGATTTTCAAATAAAGAAGGTGGGGTAATTTTGAGCGTCGAGAGACTGCATGTGGAGCGCGTTGGGCAATTTGGAGGCTGCTGTTCTCCCACTGAAAGTGGAGGGAGTGGTCCATCGTACTGCAGGGTCACACTCCTCAGCTGGACCATAAAGTCTAGCCCTAAGAGTACCGGAGCGCAAAGGTGCGGTAACACGAGGAGCCTGAAGTTCTCATAAACTGTGCCCCGCACCGTTAGAGTTACCACGCAGCTCCCAAGAACGGTAACAGATCGGGACCTCGACACCATAGAGATTGTCTGCCTGACAGTTTGTACGCGGAGAGCGCACCGTTTCACAGTATCTGGATGAATGAAACTCTCCGTGCTCCCGCTGTCAAACAGACAATGTATCAGGCATCCGTTTACCTCTATGTCCATCATGGACTTGTCGAGTCTGTGAGGCTTGGCCTGGTCCAGGATGATTGACGCCACTGTTGGATCCCGAGTGCAACTGCAGGCAACTGAGATGGTTGACGATGAGGACCCCTGCTGGTCGTTTGCGGCCGGTGTCGACCAAAATGACTGCGCCCATGGATCGCACGTGGTCGATGGCGTTGAAAGTGGTGGCACCCGCAGGTCGCACGTGTCTTGCATCGTCGTCCTCAGGAATGGCGGCGCCCATGAATCGCGCGTGGTTGAAGTCATCGACGAAGCTGGAGACGAGGAGACGGATCCTGGGGAGTCACACGCAGCACTGCTTGGTTTCGAAGGGGGCTTCGCTCGGCACACTTTTGCATAGTGCCCTTTCTTCCCACAAGCGGAGCAAAATACCGTCCTGGCCGGACATCTCCGGCGAGGGTGCTTCGCCAATCCACAGAAATAGCACCGTGGGCCTCCTGGAGCTGCCGCAGCCGTCAGGTCCGAGGTTGAGAGCATGATCGCGCAGTTCCTAGGGGCCGCTGGGTAGAGTTGAGTCGGTGGCTGTACTTGCCACGATGTTCCCACGTGGTCGGTGGGGTAAGTTTCAAGACTTCTGGCGGCTGTTTCCATCGCATCAGCCAATTCAACCGTCTTAGCTAGGTCCAAGTTACCTTGCTCTAGCAGCCGCAGGCGAATAGAGGATGAGCCGATTCCCACCACGAACGCATCTCGGATCAGATCGTTAGTGTATTGAGTAGCCGACACTGGCTTGCAATTGCAGGCTCTGGCTCGCTGCTGAAGTTCGCGCAGGTACTGTCCCGTCGTTTCACCGGGCTGCCGCCGTCGAGTGGCTAGAAGGTGACGAGCATGAATCTCGTTTGGTGGTTTATGGTACAGCTTTTTGAGTAATTCGATGGCCTCTTTGTAGTCTTGGGAATCACGGATTGTTGCATACACCGTGTCGCTTACCCTTGCGTGGAGGACCCGCAATCTGTCGGCGTCATTTTGGACTGCTGTTGAGGCGTCGATATAATCCTGGAAACACTTCAACCAATGGTCGAAAGTGTTCGATGCTCCAGCGGCACACGGATCTAAGGTTAGCCGATCGGGTTTCAGCATCTGCTCCATTTTTTTTCAGAACAAAATTTGTTGCGAATAAAATTGATGCGCGATTAATTCATTCGGGAGGCTAGATCGTACCCGGGAATAAAGGCTTTTATTCGCAACAAGAATAGAGCATACTGCTTAACAATACAATCCCAGACTAAAGGGTCACTAGGAAGTGCAGTGACCTTTATACTCCTATAGGAAGGCGGAGCCAACCGGAGTGTACCGCAGAACAATGCTAACAGGTGGAACACCCCAACCCTAACCCCAACAGTAACAAGAGTAACATATGTACAAGTACCCATAGTGGTAACCATCTATGGTTCACCACAGTGATCAAATTAAGGAAATAGAAGTTTAGGACAGATTAGTTGTGTGTGAAATAACTCCCACAAAGCTGGTGTCCTTTCACCAAATCCAGCTTTATTCACAACAGTTAGTAATACTCAGACAGGTTCTTTCCAGTACAGACTATACACGGGTGCTGGTAGCCCAGACAGTCCACATTATATACCTCTGCAGTGCTCCCAGATTGGACAGAATTAACTGTCTCAATCAGGGAGCTTGTATTCTAACAGGTCCACCTCATAAACCTCGTTAAAATCATTACAGCATGTGAGCAGATTGATTGTTTCTGCTCAAAAGGCCTGAAATTCACATTATTAGAAGTAGAATGGCTCTTTGGTTTGAGCCATTTTTCATGTGCCTAATTAGATCAAGTCCCAGGGTGACTGCACACTTCAATTTTATTTGATTTTCTTGGGGAATTTTGTTGATTCTTAGCCAAATGTCTATTTTAAGCACAGCATGGCAGCAAGGTGTTCCATCGTGCACGGAAGGAATAATTAACACCACCCACTAATCACTGATAAGGACAACACTATTCTAGCTAATACCCACTCTAAGTAGGCGGATGTGTGTCATTGAGTGGCCTGCTCGGGGAAGGATAATGTGGAAAGGGGGAGATGAGTTAGTGTATTATTAAACACAATTATTCACAATTAATATGTGACAATTGAGTTTATTTTCAATACGGTTTAGTAAAATGATTCTGTTTTGTTAGAATACAATCCTTTTAGTTCAGCCATATAGGATAGAGGTCTACTCTTTCTCGCAAATACAATTAACTCTGATAATCTCAGTCTCAAGGTATAATTTCTACAATGCAATCTCCTCAAGTTAAGCAACTTGGCAAACTTGTCTGATGCAACTGCAGGCTGAATGAATTCCTGTCAATAAAATCTGACAGCATCTATTATTTAATCATTTGTTCATGTGTGTTGTCTTCAAGCATCATTAATCTTTGTATGTTGATACTTTCTTTACAGCAACGGCATGGCAAATCGATATCTGCTGCCAGTCTTCTTGTCAAGCCTATTATTATATCCTGAGCCTTATTGAACATTTGTTTGCTTTGTAAATGCTGCCAGTTATATTCAAATGACTTCCTGAGATGAGTGTCTGAAGAATTAACTGACAAAGGTGAAACGATGTGAGCTCAGGAGCAATGTGCTTCCAGATTGAGCAACCCTTGCTGGGAGTGCACCTGTGCTGCCACTGGGTCAAGGCAGGCTTGGCCTGGCATTGATGTTTTCTGTAATTGTATCAACTACTTGCACTCACTGCCTGGCATACATTTGAAAACAGTAATGAGGTACTGAGGGATTCTGCCAATGGAAACTGGATTAAGAACTCCCAAGGTGATTACACTAGAGATAGAATTGATCTACCTTAGCTGGGTCTTAGCTAAATTTTAGCCAAAACATAGAAACATAGTAACTAGACTCAGGAATAGGCCATACGGCCTTTCAAGCCTACTCATTATGATCATGGCTAATCATCGAATTCAATATTCTGATTCCCCTCTTACCCCTCATATCCTTGATCCCTTTAGTCCCAAGAGCAATATCTAACTTCTTCTTGAAATTACACGTTTTGGCCTCAACTACATTCTGTGGTAGTGAACTCCACACATTCACCATCCTCTGGGTAGGAAATTTTTCCTCACTTCAGTTCTAAAAGGTTTACCCCTTATCCTTAAACTATGACCCCTAGTTCCGGAATCGACAAAATTTCATAGGGGAATTTCACAGTAACTTCATTGCAGTGTTAATGTAAGCCTTACGTGAGACTAATAAATAAACTTTTTTTAAAATCCCCACCATTGGGAGCATTCCTTCTGAATCTGCCCTGTCTAACCTTGTTAGAATTTTATAAGTTTCTATGAGACCCCCCTCTCACTCTTCTAAACTCCAATGAATATTCTACGAATTCATATTTCTATGAATACAATCCTAACCTTAAATGTAGTTACTTTGAAATCTGACTTTAGTTTTATATGTACAGTATTCCATTAAGGAATTTATCCAGACAGGTTCAATCTCTGATCTGCATTAAGTTGTTCACCTGGGGTACCAATAATTTTATTCACTGGTATCCCTGGGAGGAGGAGGGGAGGAAAATGATTGACCCACACTTCCCATGCCTGCTTACCATTCAGTGATCCCTGTGTGGACATCGGGTGAACAGAAAATCAGACTATTAGCACATACATAACAGCCTCTTGCGTGAGGTACCTGAGGCTGTTTGACACCCAATGAACCACAAATTAAATCAACCAATCTCACAACCCTAGTGGGGAGCTGCATTCACATGAAGAATAGGTTGGAGGCAAGGTGAGAAGTGCATTGCTCCAATCTTCTCATCTACACTGCCTTTGGACCATTGCTTCCACCAAGAACATGTGATGGGTAAATTTGCTTTCATACCCCGACTAAAGATTAGCATCTTCTGGAGAGGAAGGGAGAGGAGAAAGTTTTTTTTTATAATCTATTTCTGAGAAAATCATTTTATTCTGGCTGTAAATTTCTAGCATGGAACAACTCCCAACTAAGATTGAAATCACTTTTTTGGGCAAGTGCTTAAATCTCAAGACATCATAATGACAAAATACTCCAATTTTGTTTATTTGTCTCAGATGCCAGAAGACTGATTCGACATTTGGCTATTCACGAAAAATCTGGCTGCTT
This sequence comes from Mustelus asterias, assembly GCF_964213995.1. NCBI lineage: Eukaryota > Metazoa > Chordata > Chondrichthyes > Carcharhiniformes > Triakidae > Mustelus > Mustelus asterias. The sequence goes on along the minus strand of NC_135803.1, from coordinate 125,806,221 downwards.
CTAATTGGATCCATATGTTGTTTCTTAGCAGTTTTCTTTCTCTGCATTCTCTCGGTGTCTCTCTACCTCAATTAGGCATGAGAGTCAGTTGAGAACACAAACTGGAGATCGTGTTGACTTCTCAGATATACTCATCAATCTGCAACTGCGATACTATCTACATGATATAAGGGGAGAACTAAAATTTCAGGGGTCCCGATTGACTACATCGTTCCACCTTGCCCTTTCTTGGCTCAACAGTTCTACTGACTATATTGTATCATCGACCCCCTAACACACAGCACCCCCCCCCCCCCCCCCCCCATTACCACCACCAACCCACCTTACCTTGATTTGGCTGTAAACTGCTGGTGCTTCCAAGCAGAGTATAACAATCTGGTTCCAACTGCCACCTCATCTAATATATTTGAATTCAAAGTGCACAGACTTAAATTTAAATGAACGGTAATTATACCTGATAATTGTAAAATACATTTGCAGCTAAATGCTATTTCCACTTCTAAATGTAGCTCTCAGTTAGGCAATCAGCAGTTGATCTAGATGATCAAAGTCACGCATTAAACAAATGTCCCAGGAAGGATAATGTATTGACTTTCCACTCTGAATCTTTCTGTTTCTAATGGAAATTTGCATTGTATTGTGCTTTTGTTATCTTTCCTTCCTCTGCAGTCTCTCTCTCTCTATCTAATTAGCCTGGGAATCAGTTGAGTGCTGCTAAAAACATTTTATTCACGGCCAAAGTGACTTAATTAAATCTACTATATTATACTTAGTGAATATTGCACTATTAGGAAGTATGTTCACAGCAACCCAAAAATTACAGATATTAAGTGATTTCTTTTACAGCTCAGTCAACGCTTCCTGCATGTTTAGAGGTAGGGAATACAATGTTCAAAACCATAGAAATAGAAATTACAATACCTTTCAGACAGACCCAATCTTGCAGGCATTTTACCTACCATTTTGAAGCAATCATGTTCCATTAGGCTGGAGAGTGACTTTTCAAAGTGCAAACCTAAAGCTGAAGAAACAATGTAAAGTTTCAAATGTAGCTTCTTATGTCAGATGTGCATTCAGGTACTGTCACAATTAACAGAAAAAGAACAAAATTGTCAAGAGCTGGAGGTAAAAGTTTCCATTAGCTACAACAGTTGAAGAGGCAGCCAGGTTGGGGAGGGTTGAACAAGCTGTGCTGCAAGATTGTTACAGCCCAAGATGTTAGCATTTAAGATGTATTTATTCTACATTTTAAAAAATACTGCCATTATGGATTTGACTTTAACACACTTAACAGCAGCTGGGAAGCTAAGGTGGGGTGGAGAAAATGCACCATATCACTATAAACCCATTCTGCACCCCAGTTGATATCCCAGCCTTTTTATCATCAGTTATTCTGGTGACCCACCATCATATCACTTGTGCTATGATGCAACTTTAACCACCAGAATTACTCAGCCCACTGCCAAAACCAAGAACTACATCACAGTCGGAGTTATCTAAGAAGTAAAGGTAGGTATATATCTTTTCTAAGGCTCACTTGTGGACCAGAATCAGCAGGGATTCTCCCCTGGGCTCCATATGGAGTCCTTGGGGCCCCTCAAACTTGTTCTTCTTCCTGATATCAGCACACCCAGGGAATCCCAATCCAGGCCAACTTCACAATAGGAGCTATTGTCCCTAAGATCCCATCACAACGTCTGCTGGCCCTGTCTTCATTACTGCCTACACCTGATTTATATCAATTTTATGCTGCAATGCTGGTACATGTGAATTTCTCTGATCATTTGCATCGCTTCAAAAATACATTAATTGAAACCCTCTGCTCATTTGCATATCCCTGACCAAATACAAAAGAAAAACTCACAGGTTTCTGCATTTATGCCAGAAATGCATTGGCGTAGATTTAGGCCAGAGTATAAGGAACAGCAGGATCCCAGATTCTCCATTTTACCTCTCTCCCACTTACCTCCCCCTTCCTCCCAAATCTTCGTCTGTCACAGCTTACCCTCTGATTTCAGTTTCTCTGCTGTTTGGCCTTTCACACCTTCTATCCTCGCTATGGACTGCCATTAGCACCTCTTAGCCCTTTCCCTTGTTTTTGAGGCTATGACTCATCTTTAATTCCCTCACCCTACAGTATAAATATCTCCCGCTTTCTATGCCTTTTAGCTCTGGCAAAGGGTCATCTGGACTCGAAATGTTAGCTCTTTTCTCTCCTCGCGGATGCTACCAGATCTGCTGAGATTTTCCAACATTTTCTCTTTTGGTTTCAGATTCCAGCATCCGCAGTAATTTGCTTTTATTTAGCTAGGATCCCAGATTACCTGGTGTCGGTGTGATTGAGCTGCTCTGCCTCAGGAACATAGGAATTGTCGAAACTAAAGTATCCTTTAGTCACCAGCATACTTTACACTTTCTAAAGGAAATAGCTGTGTAACTTACTATTCAAGCTATTACTTGTTTGCACAATTTCTAAAACCTCTCCCCCTACATTAACGGGGTGTGACCACACATCTCTATTTCAGCTCTCGCACATTACCTGACCCTTACTCCTCAACTGTGAGTCCTTTACCTGATTTACGCAAACTTGTTACACAATGTCTGTGGGAGAAAGTCCACAGGGCCAAAGCATCCCCAGTCAAAATATTTCATATTCCACAAGAACGTGGCAATGGGGCACTTGGGGAGTCACTCTGCTTTTGACGTGCTCCTGACCATCATTTCCCAATTGCCCAGGCTACAGCCTTCTATTGGATTTTATTCCTAATAATTTGGTAATCCAAGTACAATCATCCTTATTGCTGCTTAAATTGTGCAACAGTGCTCAGGGGGGTTTGGGGAAAGGAGTTGAGTTCCAGGAAGAGTCATGGGACTGGCTGCATGAAGCATTTTGAATATTTTAATTAAATGGGATTTTCTGTGAATACTAAATATATATGCATTCACGTAATTTATGTGTGGAATTGAATGTTTGACAATGCTTTCTAAAACATTTCATGAACAAGATTGGGGAATAAGCAAAAGCTGGATAAGCATATGTGGGAGAAGGGAATAGATGGTTATGCTGATAGAGTTAGATGAGGAAGAATGGGAGGTATGAGTAGAACATAAATACTGGCATGATCAATTTTATTCTGCGCTCGATGTAAAGATTAACTTTCATCCATTTGAAGGTTCCCAAATTGTCAATATTTTCATGACATAATTTAAGTAAATTAACTAGACCTCCAGAGGTTGCAATGCCACTTAAAAGGCAAATTAATATGACATCTTCTCATATTCTGAACATTAATCCCTTGTACAAAACCACTGAAAATGCATATGTTGATTTTGTAGGGGGTGGTCTCTGTGTAAACCTATCAAACTTTAGTATTAAGGTTTAGTGAGTAAATTCAACCATAATCACAAGAGTTATATCCCAGCATTCATGGCTCATTTGCTACCCTAAGACTCACTTGCTTTTAATTCCCCAGTATCTCAACTTTAAATTCTCGTCCTCATATTGAAATCCATCCATGGCCTTGAATGTTCCTACCTCTGTAACCTCCTCCAGCTCTACAACTCTCCAGGCCCCACACACACACAATAGTCCTGCTTAGCTTTGGGAATACAGGCTATATTTTTTTTAAATGTAACATAAGAAACCCTATGCTGGACAAACAATCTCTTATAATAAAAGGGTCGGATCCCATCGGTGGCCAGAGCTAGATTGCAGGGAATGTTACCTTTACCTTGCACTATCTTGTGCCATCATTTAAGGTGAGTGTAAAAGTAGCTTTTACAAATAGAAATAAGACAGACCTAGTTATTATCTGGATTATTGTCTGTTGTTTTTTGTAGCCAGGTAACTAAAAGGTTTCCCAACTAACAAACAGCTCTGGCTTTATTCAAGCGATTAAAACAATTAGCTCATTACACATCTATTATGCATTTTACAACACTGGCATTTATCCAACAATATGGAATATTGCCCAGCTATGCCTCGTCCACACAAAGCATCACAAATCCAATCTGGCCAAATATTGTTTCATCAGTCTGCTCTCAATCATCAGCAAAGTGATCTAAGATATAATTGACAGTACTATCAAGTGGCACATACTCCGCAATAACCTGCTTATAACAATACTCAAGAAGCTCAACACCGTCCATGACAAAGCAGCCTGCTTGATCAGCACCCGTTCACCATCTTAAACATTCACTCTCTCCACTGGCAGCAGTCTACAAGATGCACTGCAACAACTCTCCAACCTTCCTTGGCAGTACCTTCCAAATGCATGACCTCCACCATCTAGAAGGTCACGGAAACACCACCACTGCAAGTCCCCCTCCGAGGCAAGCCACACACCTTCCTGACTTAGAATTGCATGATTGTTTCTTCACTGTCACGGAGTCAAAATCTTGGAACTCGCTCTCTAATAACACTGTGGGCATACCTGCACCAGATGGACTGGAGCAATACAAAATGGTGGCTCACCACTACCTGCTTAAGACAATTATAATCAGCAGAAAATGTTGGCCCTTGCCAATGACTTTCACATTCCATGAACAAAAGGAAATCTTTATTGGAATATGTAGTGCTATAATTTGTTAGTTAAAAGTTGAAATGGGGGTCAAAGGAAAATCAAAAATTACAGAAGGTGTTGCTTTTGGCAAAAAAGATAATAAAATAACATTGATAAAGGGCCTTTAAAGAGAGAGCAAAAAACTTTGAAGAAATTTAAGAATCCACCAGCCAGAAATAAGCAATTAGCATCATTTGTAGTCAAGAACTACATTTCCTCAAAACAGAAGCAAAGTTAGAATTGCTAAGAACAGGCATTGGAAGAAGGCCGAATGATTAGAGCGGAGATTTTGTAGACTGTCACGCTTGAGGGGGACGCAAACTTTCCAAGGAGAAATGAGTTGACGAACGCCACATAAATTTAATTTGTCTAACATCTGGAAATCTTTACTAAAGCTGCAAGCTGCAAAATGCACTGATCTAAACAAAATCTAACATACATGGGTAAGTCTTTTGACTTCCACCTGAAGCAGGCTAAAGTTGCCGTGATGGCTGCTCCACCTCCTTGCTTCTGCTGGTATGAAGCCCAACTCCAATTTACAGGAGCCAATTGGGTTACCGTTTGCAGTTCACCATTTTTGGGAGTTCAGGAATACAGCCTGTCCTTGTGGTTTCATGCTCCCACAAAAACAACAGCCTGTCCTTGAGCCTTCATGCTCCCACAAAAACAACACTCCAAAACATTTTGGACAGTTTTTTGAGCAGCTTCCAAAGATCCCCTTAAAGCTCATAGGTGAAGCTATTCAACAAATTGGTGCATGCATGGTGCAAACTTTGCAATTTGTATCTGAAATTTGCAGTTGGCATAATACCTGGGTTTGCATATTTAAGCACCCTAACTCAAGCGGGCACCTGTTTTCAGGCCAGCCTGATAATTGAATTGGTTAGGTCTTGGAATCATAGAATCCTTACAGTGCAGAAGAGGCCATCTGGCCCATCAAGTCTGCACCGTCTCTCGGACAGAGAATCTTACCCAGGCCCTCTCCCCCGCCCTATCCCCGAAACCCACATATGTACTATGGCTAAATCATCTAACCTCACTTCTTGGGACACTAAGGGGCAATTTAGCATGGCCAATCCACATAACCTGCAAAGCTTTAGACTGTGGGAGGAAACTGGAGCATTGGGAGGAAACGTACATAGACACGGAGAGAACATGCAAACTCCACAGACAGACACCCAAGACCAGAATTGAACCTGGGTCCCTGAAGCTGTGAGGCAGCAGTGCGAGCCACTGTGCCACGGTGCTTTGGGGGTCAGTAGGTGCCACCAAGGCGCTCCCCTTCCCCAAATTTTAATTACTTGCTGTGTGCTCTTCAGGTTTTGGGTCCCGTATCTAAGGAAGGATGTGCTGGCCTTGGAAAGGGTCCAGAGGAGGTTCACAAGAATGATCCCTGGAATGAAGAGCTTGTCATACGAGGAACGGTTGAGGAATCTGGGTTTGTACTCGTTGGAGTTTGGAAGGATGAGGGGGGATCTTATTGAAACTTACAGGATTCTGCGAGTCCTGGATAGAGTGGACATGGAGAGGATGTTTCCACTTGTAGGAAAAACTAGAACCAGAGGGCACAACCTCAGGCTAAAGGGACGATCCTTTAAAACAGAAATGAGAAGGAATTTCTTCAACCAGAGTGTGGTGAATCTGTGGAACTCTTTGCCGCAGGAGGCTCTGGAGGCCAGGTCATTGAGAATCTTTAAGACAGTGGTAGATAAGTTCTTGATCAATATGGGGATCAGGGGTTATGTGGAAAAGGCAGGAGAATGGGCATGAGAAAAATATCACCATGATTGAATGACAGAGCAGACTCGATGGGCTGAGTGGTCTAATTCTGCTCCTATGTCTTATGGTCTTATGGTGTAAGTGTGAACTGCAATTCTCTCCCAGAGTCTAAATGAAATGAACATTGCTGGCTTTACTTCAAACTTGAGCATTCAGCATAAAATCAGCTTGTATCCAGTAGAGATATATGTTACTGTGCTACTCTTGAAATACCTTCAGATATTAATTCCACCAGTTAATAGCTCAACTGAAGAACCTTAAGTAGTTTTAGTGCTGAATTTATAAAGATGTTGCCAACTGTGTGGCCATACGTCTGTTAATAAAGAAATATTCATTCTACATTTCACAGTCTGACTTCTCTTTGTGTCTTTGAGAAGAGGTTAATTCAAGCCCACATCGGTTTAATAAAGGACTGGTAGTGTAAGTTTTAAAATAATTTTGTACCTATTAGTATAAGACCGATCAAGCCATCCAAATTTACAGATTGAGTAAATCCCTAAATTTGTCAATTCCCAGTGAGTTCTTTGCTGAGGACTTAAGGAATAGGAGTTAAGGATTTATCTTGGGCTCTTTGATTAATATCCCCTATAAGGTTTATTCATTCATTGATCGAGTGGTGGTACAATATGGGACTTCTACAGTCAATTTGCACAATGTAATCAATGTATTCCTCGCAGAGGAGAAGACAGCACATAATGCCAGGGAATGATGAGCCAATGGAAGAGAAACCAGATATCTGCATATGAATGGCACAGTCAATCATTAGAATCAATTCTAGAATGGTAATTCCGAATATGCCTTCAGTTGTTTTGCGGTTACATGCACCTTTTCCTTCATAAATGTTTCAATGTCTTCTTTCCACTAGCTACCAGTTTCCCTGAAAAAGCTTCACAATACAGGTGCAGGCAATTCACTATCAGTCCTTTCTGGATAGCAAAGTTATTAATTACACAACAGGCCACTACAATCTTTCAAATGGTGCATAGTTCAGGCATCCTCAGGCCCATCCAGACACCAGACCATCCCCTCAATTATGCCAATGACTTGTCCAATGTAATCTTTGTCCTGGGTTCCTCCGTAGCATTATAGACATCCCCTGGCACATTGCACCGTCCTGCCCCCTTGCCCCTTTTGTTGCATCAGAACCAGGATAACTTGACTAGCAGAAATCTGTTGTGCTGGTTAGAAAGCATCACATTGGAAATCAACCTCAGCTGCAAAACTGGTCATACCCCTCACCCCCGATTGAATTAATCACCATGTCAAGTTCCCACCCATTGCTCCCATTTGCAGCTCTTTGAGGAGGCTTTTTAACATTGAGGCTTGCAAGCAAGGTAACAAACTTATTTTAAGGGAGTGCCCCCATGTTGATTGTTTGTCCCACATCCCTTAGGAGACGCCATTGTCCTGTAATTCTCGGATAACCTGTGGGAGACTTAGCCTGAGGGTCCCCGTTGAATGACTTGCACGGGACAGCAAGTCTGTGAGTCAGTACAGCAGAGAAATGATAATGTTGCAGCTCCATAAGATAAGTTCTAAGATTTGGTTGCTTTAACCCCTGCCTCCCTCACAGCCACGAGCACCACCCTCACCCCTCCCCTCTCTTATGGTCATCACCACTGTCCCTTCCGGTCAAAATATATTTTATTTTATTTCTTAAGAGTTGGTCACTCTGGGAGCAAGGGCAGTCATGATCTGGAGATGCCGGCGTTGGACTGGGGTAAACACAGTAAGAAGTTTAACAACACCAGGTTAAAGTCCAACAGGTTTATTTGGTCGCAAAAGCCACACAAGCTTTCGGAGCTGCAAGCCCCTTCTTCAGGTGAGTGGGAATTCTGTTCACAAACAGAGCATATAAAGACACAAACTCAATTTACATGAATAATGGTTGGAATGCGAATACTTACAACTAATCAAGTCTTTAAGAAACAAAACAATGTGAGTGGAGAGAGCATCAAGACAGGCTAAAAAGATGTGTATTGTCTCCAGACAAGACAGCCAGTGAAACTCTGTGGGGGTTACAAATAGTGTGACATGAACCCAATGTCCCGGTTGAGGCCGTCCTCGTGTGTGCGGAACTTGGCTATCAGTTTCTGCTCAGCGACTCTGCGCCGTCGTGTGTCACGAAGGCCGCCTTGGAGAACGCTTACCCGAATATCAGAGGCCGAATGCCCGTGACCGCTGAAGTGCTCCCCAACAGGAAGAGAACAGTCTTGCCTGGTGATTGTCGAGCGGTGTTCATTCATCCATTGTCGCAGCGTCTGCATAGTTTCCCCAATGTACCATGCCTCGGGACATCAATTCCATCATTCCCCTCACATTAGGATTTACCCCTCGGCTGATGAGATGTCACATGGATGAGGTTTGCAATGGAGGGAATTTTCTGCGCATCCCCACAGTATGTTCTGCGGAGGAGGCCCAGATCCATTGGCCAGCGGTGGGATCTTCTGGTCCCACCGCTGTAAACGCTGTTTCCCATTGTATGCACGCTGTCGGTGGGACTGGAAGACCCCGCTGGTGGGAATGGCTGGAGAATTCCGGCTAACAGGTCTGGAGCAATGTGAACCAGGCAAAGAGAACACGTCGGTGGCGTACAGGTAAATTCAACCCTCTGGGAAGAGAGGGACATATTCGGACAGCACCCTGACACTGCCCCTTGGGACTAGCCCCTGGCACTGGTGGGGCTTTCTCTGGAGATCTCCATGAGGGCGGGGCTGACTGCCCGTGTTCGTAGGGGGCGTTACCGTGTGCATGAGTTGGGGTTCCCTGGGAGTGTGGGGGACGTATGTATGTTTCTATTTTGAGTGCTGGCGATAGGGGGCACCCTTTTTAAATGAATGCTGACCTGCCAGCTCTTCCAGGCCCTGCCCTGCCAGAGTGATGGTGTAGGACACCCCTCCAGGACCTTTTTTTTCCCCCAAGTGCTGGAGAATATGTACCAGAATGTTACCGCCTCATCCACCCGAGGCTCGTAAGATCCTGCTCGAGGCCAATGGAGAATGCCGTTCTGCGAGCCTCGCCCCTGATTCCGGGGCGGATGTGTCGGTAAAATTCCGGCCATGGTGAGAAAAGCCAGCTTTGCAGCCAACACGATGCACCCGGCTTTCCTCGCCCGGTCCAGCACTTCAAAGAAAAAGTGGAAAATTCCACCCACTGTTTCCCTCTCCACGGATGCTGTCAGACCCACTGGATAGGATTTTCCAGCTGCGCTCACCCCAAAACTGGAAAATCCCACCCAAGGTCAATGGGCCTTTGCATGGTCTGTCCCCCTACCCCCTATGATTCCCATGGTGGGTGGGATGGGAAAATCCTTCCCACTGAGTTTATCCAGCTTTTCCTGTTTTTATTTCAGGTTTTCAGCATCTGCAGCGTTTGGCTGTATATCCGTAGATGGAAGGTTTAATATGTCACAGAATATATTTTTAATTCAAGGGGAAAGAACTATTATATTCTAAAATGCTGCTTTTATACACCCAAATATATGTACTCCAAATTGCACAAGTTCATTGAGAGTTTATGGATGGGATCTGTTTGAGGAAATGGGGGACTTGTCTGCTGGCCAGAGAGCTGCACTGCTGATTTTCAGGAAGGACTTCCATACCTTGTGTCATTCAGCCAGAATGCTCCACTTACAAGATGCACTTTCCAAACCTCCTTTGACAGCACCTCCCAAACCCACGGCCCTTAACCTGGGATCAAGGACCATGAGTAGAAGTCCCACCCATTGAGAGCTGCCAGCCAATCAAAGGCTAGCAACTCTTCTGAACCCAGCGGTGCCACAGTGGAGGTGGTGGCTGCTGCCAGAACTACATCCACCTGAGGCCTTGAATAGACCCCAGACATGGGTGAATGATAGGGGGTAGGGGTCATGACATGGTGGCTGCGGGGCTGAGGGACAAAGGGAGGTTGACAGCAAGGGCAGTGAGACTGGCTGTCAGCACATCTGGAGTATGTGTACAGTTTCTGTCTCCTTACTTAAAGGGATGTATAATTGCATTGGAAATAGCTCAGCGAAGGTTCACTCAGCTGACGCCTGGGATGAAGGGATGTCTTATGAAGAAAGCTTGAGCAGGTTAGACCTATATTCATTTAGGAGAATGAGAAGAATGATCTTGTTGAAATATGTAAGATTCTGAAGGGACTTGACAAGATGGATACTGGGAAAATGGTGGGAGAGTCTAGAACTAGGTGACAAAGTTTAAAAATAAGAGGTTTCCGATTTAAGATGGAGATGAAGAGGATTTCTTTGTCTCACGGCTCTGCAATTCTCTTCCCCAGAGAGCAGGGTCATTAAATATATTCAAGACTGAAATTGGACAGACCTTTGGTTGACAAGGGAGTCAAGGGTTTGGGGAACCAGCAAGAAAATGGAGTTGAAGCCACAATCAGATCAAACAAGTTCTAATTGAATGGCGGAGCAGGATGAAGGGGCTAAGTGGCATATTTCTGCTCTTATTCCTCATGTTCTGAACCTCGATAACAAGGGCAATGATTCCCAACTCAGCTTAGGAATTCACTTATTTTGTCCATGTTTCGAATGAGATTGTGATGAGGTCTGTGTTTGCATTTGGAGCTTAGAAAGCCACAGAGCTGCAATCAGTATATCAATACTAACTTGCGAACTCCAGTGCTTCTGAATGTAAACAAACCCCGACACTCTTCTGTCTGCGACTCTCTCTGAAGTGTATAAATTGAGCTGCCCTGACACAGAAGGCATTGGTGATTTACCTCATAGTGGAATGTACAGCAAATTGGCTGACCTGGCAAAGGATCCCTCGTGCTCCTTGGAGTGAGTCTGTGTCGTAGGATTCAAAGCTGTGTGTAGTCAGGCCAACCCGTCCTGTTTGCAAAATGGCTGCAGCAATGAACAGAGTTCTTCCTGGCTTCAAAACTGAAACTCATCCTTCAGGGACAGCTGATGAGAGAGATAGAATCCCTACAGTACAGAAGGAGGCCATTTGGCCCATTGAGTCTGTACTGACCACAATCCAGGCTCTGTTCCCGTAACCCCACACAATTACCCTGCCAATCCCCCTGACACTAAGGGTCAATTTTAGCACGGCCAATTAATCTAATCCGCACATCTTTGAACTATGGGAGGAAACCGGAGCACCAGGAGGAAACCCACACAGACACGGGGAGAACGTGCAGACTCCACACAGACGGTGATCCAAGCCGGGAATCAAACCCGGGTCCCTGGCGCTGTGAGGCAGCAGTGCTAATCACTGTGCCACCGTGTTGCACAGTGAAAAGTTCATCTGGGTTGATACATTCTGCTGGATGTACAGGCAAGAGGTTCATTATGCTGAGAGAAAAAAAGGTCGAGCTGAACTCAGCAAACAGGTAGTTACACCTGATTGGATCAGAATAAACAAGAAAGGTTGGTAAGAGAGAGGTCAGAGATTGAGACAAACGACACTGGCATAATCAAGCTCCCTTCTGGTGCTATCTGATTAATCTGGTACCCTCAGGAAGGCTTCCCGCTGAAGCTTTGACAAAGGGTCATCTGGACTCAAAACAGCAGCTCTTTTCTCTCCTTACAGTTGCTGCCAGACCTGCTGAGATTTTCCAGCATTTTCTCTTTTGGTTCCCGCTGATTCTTTCCTTCCCACATGATTGCCAAATCCATTTTCCAGCTATCTGATACTCCCTCCCTAATTCTTCTTCAGTATAAGCCCTTCTACAGGTAATGGACAAGGTAGGTGAAATGGTCTTGAAATACCTGCAGGCAAACCTAAAGACTTGATTAGCTTCAGCAATTTTGCTTTAGACAATCAATTAGCCTTCAAGTGGCTGTTCTCAGCCAGCTATGCAGTGACTTAGGTTTTGAAGTGAGTAGTCATAGTCACAGAGTCATGGAATACAGAGGAGGCCCTTTGGCCCATCGAGCCTGTGCCGACAAAACAACACTGAATCTACACTAATCCCATTTTCCAGCATTTGGCCCATAGCCTTGAATTTATGAATTTCAAGTGCTCATTCATGTACATTTTAAAGGCTGTGAGATTTCCCTCCTCGACTACCCTCCCAGGCAGTGCATTCCAGACGAGTCATAGGGCCGAATTCTCTGACCTCGCCCGCAGCTGGGATTGTTCGGTCCCAATGCAGTGAACGGAGATTTGGCTGAGTGCCACACTCTCTGTTCTCACTGGCAATAGTGGTGGGGCAGGAGCAGCTGAGAATTCTGGCCATTGAATGCAAGACAGATGAAATGCTTTTGTCCTAATTCTGTGGTTTGCACATGTCTGCCAGTTAGATGCAGGGTGCTTCTTTAACCCACCCTGCCAGAGTGATAAAACCCAATGGACATAAACCCTGTCTGTGGTACTTTTAAAAGATAGGCTTGTGGATCACAAATGTACAAACAAACAAGAGTTCTATTGGGAAGCTGTTTACTCCAAGGGTTGTTAGGATAGACCGCCCATTTGCCTGTGCAAATGGCCGATGATGTCATCAATACGTCACGTGATCGGACTCTTAAAGTGACCTTGTTCCAACTAGAATCAAACATGAATACACAACGCTGACTCAAACACAGATGCTCACTTCAATCCTTTGTCAATCCAAGTACTTAGAAGTTTTTGAAACCCATTCCTCCATCTCTTTCAGGCATCCACTGGATTTACTTTCTTATATTGCCTTCAGAGTCCCCTTAGTGCTCAGCTTATTATTGCATCTAAGCTCACTTCACTCCAATATTAAATCTTCATTCAAGGCTTGGAATAGAATCTTTCCTTCCATTGGGTTTTATAAAATTTATATTATGTATAAACTGTGGAGATTATTTAAATAAAGAAACATTTCCAAGCACTGTAATAAGGTATGAGTGACAGGTGTTCTGTAGTCAAATGTCCAAGCACAGTGTAACCTTTTGGAACATTCGCAGAATGGCAAACAGTTGTTCTGCTTTGCTGCAGCTATGCACGGTGCAATCGCTGAAATGAGGTAATAATATACAGGGCTATAATTTTTAGGTTATCCTTCGCAGCCTATTCCATAAAACTAAGTACCCCATTAGTCCAGTGCAATGACCTTAATCTTGAATCTAATACACCAATGGAATAAATTGCCTTTTCACACATATTAACTCCTGTCTACAAATGTTCATTGGTCTATCATGGAACAGACAAAACAAACAAAACTGTTCACACATTAAACAGCTTTGAGTGTTCGGTAATTTGTACAGCAATATATATTACTGGGAAGGCATTTATCATTGAATTCAATTATACCAAAATGGATCCCGACCAAAAGTCAAGGCTTTTCATTCATTTCACATTTCTGATTTCTTAATTGGAAAGAATGAAGATATTCAGAGCACTAATGTGTGGCACCACTGACTGGTGGGACCTCAGTTTTCTCCCTAATCCCCCATATCACTGATGTCCTGATATCAGCTATGCTGCTGTAGCAAAGTGCTGGGCCGAGGCCAAACCTAGTCTCATTATAAAGGAAGGGAAATTGGCAGGGTGCCACGAACCCACAGCAGCTGTGCCACTGGAAGAGACTTTCGGAACTGGTCGCCCACCCATCTTTTTGGCTGCAGTTGGTGTATGGCCCAGGGGGGGATGAGAAAAAAAGAAAATATATTCATGAATAAATGCAAATTTAGGCAATTTGAATTTGGATACAGATATTAGGCTCAGCCCCAGCTGGCATAGCTTTGTTACATACTAAGAACTCAATAGAATTATTGGATTTAGAGATTGCTGGCAGTAACTCCTGCGGTTTGGAAACCCCAGAATATTCGCTATCTTTAAGTATTTTAAAATCATAGAATCTTACAGTGCCGGGGAAGGCTTATTGTGGCTGTACCATCTCTTTGGGAGAGTTACATAATTAGTCCCAGACCCTATTCCACATCCCGTAGAAATACAAATTTGTCCTCTGCGACATGTATAAAATTTATTTTTGCATATCACTACTGAATATGCTTCCGTCACACTTTCAGACGAGATATTCCAGGTATTAACAACACATTGCCTAAACAAAAATGGCCTTACCTCCCCCATCCACCTCAGTTTCTTGCTTCTGGCACGGTGGTACAGTGGTTAGCACTGCTGCCTCACAACACCTGGGATCCAGGTTCAATTCCTGGCTTGGGTCAGTGTCTGTGTGGAGTTTGCACATTCTCCCCGTGTCTTCCTCCCACAGTCCGATGAAGTGCTGGTTAGGTGCTTTGGCCATGATAAATTCTCCCTCAGTGTACCCTCAGGTACAAGAATGTGTTGAGCAGGGGATTTCACAGTAACTTCATTGCAGTGTTAATGTAAGCCTACCTGTGACTAATAAATAAACCTTTTCTTTTGTCATTCTTCTTAGATCTGTGTCCTCTGCTAATCAACACTCCTGCCTGCAGTAACACTTCCTCGCTACTTGCCCGTTCCAAACCCTTCATCATCTTTAACAACTCCATTAAACACCTTCTCTCCTCAAAGGAGAAAATTCACATCTTCTCGAGTCTCTGCATATAACTTAAATCACTCACTCTCGATATAATTCAAGTAAATCTCTTCTTCAAAATCGTGACATATTTCCTAAACTTGCACACAATTTTACTTATTCAGTAAAGTAGAACGACCAGCTTCATTTTAAACCCTTGTGTTAAACAAGAATGGGATGAGTGGGGATTAGCAGCCTTAGGCCTCAACATATGCAAATTCAGAGTCCTCTGCACAACTAAGAGGCTGGGTTACGCCAAATGCTGGAACTGTCAGTGAAACATGGCAGCAAGCAGGAGCCTGGACAAAGGAAGCCCAGAAAAGCTAGTGAAATTATTTTTTGTTGGTTTCTTTATGGGTAGGGAGGCAGGGTTGCTTCTTCAAGCCCAGGAAACCTCAACTGTCTCAGGTATTCCCAACTCCAACATCCCCACTGCAATCACCAATGGCTCCCACCAATCTCTTACCACTTACCTTCTGCTTGGGATAGTTCTAGGTCTCTGGCAGTGGTCTTCTCAGGGTCACTCAGATCCTGACCTTGTTACAGCCATGGGTCAAACATGGACAAAAGAGTTGAATTCCAGAAGTGAGGTGAGAGTAACAGCCCTTGACATCAAAGCAGCATTTGACCAAGTGTGACATCAAGGAGCCCTAGCAACACAGGAGTGAATGGGATTCAGGGGAAATACTCTCCACTGGTTGGAGTCATAGCTGGCACAAAGGAAGATGGTTATGGTTGATGGAGGTCAACCATCTCAATTCCAGGACATCACTGCAGGAGTTCCTCAGGAGAGTGTCCTAGCCCCAACCCTCTTTAGCTGCTTCATCAATGACCTTCCTTCCATCATTGGGCCAGAATTGGGGAGGGTCACTGATGATTATTCAAGGTTCAGCACCATTCACGACTCCTCAGATACTGGATCAGTCCGTGTCCAAATATAGGCAAACCCGGACAACATCCAGACTCGGTTTGAGGTGCAAATAACATTGGCGCCGCATAAGTGCCAGATAATGACCATCTCCATGAGAACCTAATCATCACCCCTTAATGGCATTAGCATTGCTGAATCCCCCACTATCAATGTCCTTGGTGTTTCCATTGACCAGAAACTGAACTGGGCTAGCCATATAGAACAGGTCAGAGGCGAGAAATCCTATGGCAAATAATTCATTTCCAGACTCCAAGAGCCTGTCCATCCTTTACTTCACAAGTCAGAAGTGTGATGGAATACTGTCTATTTGCTGGATGAATGCAGCTCCAACAACACTCAAGAAAGTCTTCGCCACTCAGGACAAAGCAGCCCACTAGATTGGCACCTCATCCACAAACATTCATTCCCTCCACCACTGACACATAGGGCCCTATTTTACCATTGCGTCGCGCCCGTTTTCAGGTGCGAAAATGTGGTAAAGTTGGGTGTGAGGCCATTAACGCAATCTGCGCCCCCGTCCGTGCAGATGGCCACTTTACCGATGCCTGGGAATGGCCACGATCCAATTCGTGCCCAAAACAGGCGCAATGGCGATTTAAATGTATTTGCATGCATTTAAATTGAATTAATGAACTGCCCGCCCAACTTTATCAGCATTTCCCCCTTTACCACCGCGTTCACTGATCCGGAATCGCGCCAAAATGAACATGCTGAATAAAAGTCTGAATCGGGCACTCCAGCTGCTGAAGAGCGAGTTCAGAGCTTCCAACGGCTCTCTGACTCAAGTCGGGGTGGAGGGGGGAGGGAGACGGGTCGGATCATTCTCTGGTGGGGGGGAGGGGAGCAGGGAGGACCGATCGTTGTCTGGTGAGCGGGGGGAGGGCCAATCGTTGTCTGGTGGGGGAGGGAGGGAGGCGGGCCAGATCATTCTCTGGTGAGGGGTTAGGGTGGGGAGGAGGAGACGGGTCAGATGTTCCTCTTGGATGGAGGGCGGGGGGTGCGGGGGGGTGGGGGGGGGGAGTGAGGCCAGATCATTCTCTGGGGGGAAGCGGAAGTGAGGTCAGGTCATTCTCTGGGGGGGAGGGGGAGTGAGGCCAGATCATTCTCTGGGGGGAAGCGGAAGTGAGGTCAGATCATTCTCTGGGGGTGGGGGGAAGGGGAGAGAGGCCAGATCATTCTCTGGAGGGGGGGGGGGAGTGAGGCCAGATCACATTCTCTGGGGGTGGGGGGAAGGGGAGAGAGGCCAGATCATTCTCTGGAGGGGGGGGGAGGAGGGAGGTGGGTAAGATGTATCTCTGGTTCGGGGGGGGTGGAGGCCCAATCACTCATGTGGGGGGGGCAGATGGATCTCTGGTGGGGGAGCTGGGGGTGGGGAGGGGGTGCAGGGGGGGTCCGCTGTCACTCTGTGGGCGATTGATAGGGAGAAAAGGGGCAGGGGGTTATGATCGGTCTGGGTAGTGGGGGGGAGGGTGGATAAGGGGGACAGTGATGTCTGTGGGGGGCTATCACTCCCGCTTTTCGCTCCCGGGCGCTTTCTCCACTTTCTGCGGCCTGGGAGTGATTTGACTCGGGCGAGCTTTTTCAAAACCTTTTCTAACTGCGCATGCGCAGTTCAGAGCTCCAATCGTTTTGGGCGTACTGAGCTCCACTCATAGCGCGAATGGGACCCATGATTTTTGTTTCAGACTAAGTGCGTATGGGAGCGCATGAAAGCAGATTTCCAAGTCGGATCTGAATTGCGCCCAGATTCAGCACTTAGAATGAAAATGGTAAAATCAGGCCCCTAGTGGCAGCGGTATGTACCATCTACAAGATGCACTTCAAAAACTCACCAAGGCTCCTTAGCACCTTCTAAACCCACGACTGCTACTATCTAGAAGGACAAGGACAGCAGAAACATAAGAACACCATCATCTGCAAGTTCACCACCAAGTCACTCACCATCCTGACTTGGAGATATATCACTGTTCCTTCACTGCTGCTCAGGCAAAATCCTGGAATGCCCTCCCAACAGCACTGCGGGTGGAGTCACAATAGGCAACTGTCCCTTCATGATGGCAAGATTGTCCAACATGCAGAAGACCATCACAAATCTAGACACCCACTCTGACAAGTTGACCCGAGAGATTTAGACAGCGGGAGCTTTGTTTCAGCATGCCAATGATCTTTTATAATCTGTTTCTTGTGGGCAGCATGACTTATGTTGTATTCATGTTTTTACGAGATAGCAGCATGTGATCACAAGAAGGGAAATGTGTCATGTGATCCTGTTTTAGTTTCACTTTTGCCTGTGAGCAGAATAGAGCACAGCTGTGATATTTTCTACCTTTGTATAAATGTTCTCATGTGCCTACTCTCAGTAGGGGAATTTCACAGTAACTTAATTGCAGTGTTAATGTAAGCCTTACTTGTGACTAATAAATAAACTTTAAACATTTTTAAATGAACCCACAGTGTGTTTACCCAATCCCTTATGAGTGATTGGTGCCTTTCTATCATTAAAACAGCACAACACTGCCAAGAGTAGTAGAGCAAGCAGCAGGAGGAGCAGGTCTAGGTGGGAAGGTGGGAAGTGATCTATTCACTCCTTTCTGGCCAAGCTGCACATGAACAACTGATCTAACTGAGATTCCAATAAACACAGCTCCAATGCTATGCTGCCATGTGTGTGAGGTTTGCATACTGGAATCATGAGCACTGTCATCAGTGGCTAATTAATGCCACCCGATCGACACTCTTTGGTTTGTTGTGGCTCACAGTGGATTGCCACACAATGTAGACATTGTGACTGCTGCCAGGATACCAGACATTGACCTACAAGATGCGCTATGGACATTAGCAAGACACTGAGGGAGTGAAATCCAAACTCTTGCAACAGCACACACATTGGAAATCCACAGGTTACTCAACATCTGTAGGAAGAGGAGGCAACATTTTTTCTGAAGGTGTAGGGGTATCTGATCTATTCACCAACAGGGGTATATAATTGCCCATTTGAAGTTGGGGTATCATGCTTTACTCAACATTGGATGAGAGCTGGAATATCTTGAGACATTTTGAGACACATTTGTGAAACACTAAAGGGGTGATTTAGCATGGCCAATCAACCTAACCTGCACATTTTTGGAGCGTGGGAGGAAACCGGAGCACCCGGAGGAAACCCACGCAGACACGGGGAGAATATGCAAACTTCACACGGTCACCCAAGGGTGGAATTGAACCCAGCTCCCTGGCGCTGTGGGGTGGCAGTGCTAACCACTATGTCACCGTGCTATATTTAATATATAGTTTGATTCTTGGAATTTGGACAAGGCTGGCATTGTTGGCTGGCAGAACTCACAACAAAACAATTTGCTGCACAACTGTGGGCTCCAAAGCCCTCTAGTGAGAACGTTGAAACTAAAGTGCCATCCTCTGTCCCATTAAAGCTATTAGAAGAGCTTGTTGACATTTAATCAGACAGCTTCCTCAGAACCAAGTTCAGAATGATGCTGCTGGAGACATTTCAGTGTGAATGCTCCAATGAATACAGTACTGCTTCTTCTGCAGCACTGAAAGTGTTTGTCCCATTTAGTACAATCTACTTAAGCAGAGCGAGAGTTTCGACATCTACATCAATGAAAGTAAAGTACTGATTCAGGACAAACATTGACTCTGACATTTGCGTGTCCTTGTCAAAGAAGCCACCACGAATTGTTGATCAGCACCAGCAACAATTTTCACATTATGTAAGTATCAAATCATGTTTAATTGTATGACTGATTTTTACGCAGGAGAAAAACTTGAAGTATGTTAGAGAGAATCCTTGGGATTTTTATAACATGGCGACGGGACCTCAGAACCCCACACTTGAACAACTTTCCAGACCTCTGGAAACCATGTAAACATTTAATTCTACAATCATAGCAACAGCCAGCAGAAATCAATCAATAACTAATCTGTGTATCACTGATTCTGCCTTTAAATAGCATGCGTGGGGGATCCAGCTAAATGTGTTTAAGAAATGGCACCAGCTGGAGCGTTGTGCTCCAAAATGGCAATGCTGCCATTAAAAACAATCAGCGTTACACACCGATTGACATGAAGAGCTGCCAAGGGGCACTACCTGTGTGTGCATCTGGTCTGTCTCACACTAAATGTGCTCAAGGACTGTCAATGCTATTTTGGAGTCAAAATTCAACTCTTATGCCAGAATTTTACCGCCTCGTCCGCCCGAGGCTCGTAAGCTCCCACGCAAGGCCAACGGAGAATGCCGTTCTGAGAGTCTCGCCCCCTCCGATTCTGGAGTGGGCGTGCCTGTAAAATTCCAGCCGTAACATCAACACCTGGGCAGTAAGGAGACAAATTCATACTTTCTAAGCTAGAATACATAACTGGGCTGACTGTAACATGCTTTAATGCTTTGAGCCCAGGTTCAGTTCTGGGAGAAAATAATTTGCTCATTCAGCCAAGGCTACATAATTTTAGCTTGTGTTTATAAATTAGTGTTTAGTTTCAAACTTCATTTAACATTACAAAATGTGATTGTTTCAATTTATTTTCATAGTTGAAGTGTGTAGCAGTTACTTTTATTTTGTTTTATTCCTTTTTCTGGGATAAGGAGCACTGAAGGCAGTACAAATGACTCATACCCAGGGGCTTTCAGAGTCAGCCATTTTGTGTGGAACTTATATAGGCCAGGCCAGGTCGTGGTAATGGCTTCCATATCCGACATTAGTAAATTTTTTTTTTCTGACAACCAGGTCCAAAAATTACCAAATTTATTAACTTCAATCTCACAATTTTCCAGGTTGATTTTGAACTCACGACTGCTGGGCTGCTCATTCGTCTCATACATGTTCATGGAATTCATAGAATCCCTACAGTGCAGAAGAGGTCATTCAACCTATCAAGTCTGCATCGAGTCTCTGACAGGGTATCTTACCGAGGCCCTCTCCCCTCCCCTATTCCCAAAACCCCACACATTTCCCATGGCTAATACACTTAACCTGCACATCTTTGGACACTAAGGGGCAATTTAGTTTGGCCAACCCACCTAACTTGCACATCTTAGGTGTGTGGGAGAAAACCAGAGGACCTGGAGGAAACCCACACAGACACAGGGGGAATGTGCAAACTCCACATGGACAATCGCCGAAAGCTGGAATTGAACCCAGGTCCCTGGAGCTGTGAGGCTATAGTGCTAACCACTGTGCCACCGTGCCGCCCAATGGAATAAAAGATTAATCTGACTCAATTTCTCATAATATACTGGACAGGAACTGCCTTTCAAAATGCCGTCTTAATGTGCTATAAAGGATGAGTCAAATTTCAATTCATATTTAGTAATATCTTTTGGAAATGCTTTCCATTTCAGGGCCATTACATTTGATAAGTGCATGTAAATCTCATTATCCAAGCAGCACTACAGGGTTTGGAACAGAACTTCTGAACACAATCAGAACTAGATAGGAGAAATTTGTGCTCAAACAAATCCTTATTTGGGCTCCCCCTATGGTTTGGTTTATAATTGTGCTGTCTATTCCAGAAGTAAGTCAGACAGAACAAGAATTCATAGGTTTTCCCTCTGGTCTGTGCAGAGGTTGCTCTTCACAACTTGCATGTTTGTACATATAAAGTTGAAACTGACATTGGCAACCTTGGCCGAGGCAGGGGGAGATGGTAAATCAGGCATGGTTTCCTGATTGAATACTGGATGGAACATAGTATGTGTATACACAGGCCGAGGGTTACATTAGACCGATCTGAGGTACCCACTAAGGAACAATTGCCTGCTGACATTCATTGTTCAAGCTTGCATTTGAAGAATGTTAACGTAAGTGAGATCCTGGACTGTGGCCAGTACTTAATGAAACTATTTCCTCACATGGAAAAGGAATGTTTGGGTGCGGAATAATTTCCATCATTCTGTTTGTAACATGCCATAAAAAGAATCTATCGCTTAATGAAATATGACAATTATTAGTGGGAGATGACAGAGCTTAATTTCTCCACCACTGGCTGATCATATCTGCCCATTGGGTAAATATGATATCCAGCTGGTGTCTAACAGTCTATCTTCAGTATTTGTGCCGGTGAATATCATATCTAAATTGACTGTAGCTTTACTTAATGGATTCTATTCGACTTAGTAAGGTGCACAGACCAGATCTGAATTTGAACTAAGGTTTCTTAAACATGTCAGCCACTACTGTGAAACAGAATATGTAGAACGTGAGTCTCCTCCAGGAATTAATACCCACCAGCCAAGCAATCCTATTGCAGGATTCTAATAACCCATGTTCTCATTTAAGGAGCTGACCCTTGGCACTCATGCATATTTGAGATGTCAGCTTAAGGGTTCAACTATTCAGACTTGCTGGGCTCCATATATTTTCATTGCTAAATCAACACCAGGTTTTCTCCTGAATATTACAAATTGCTACTGCAGTTTTTTTTCTAATTGCTGGCTCCGTTCTCTTTTAATATCTTCTGGTCTGTTAAATGAAGCATTTGGAAAACAAATATTGTAATCTTCATCAAATGAAGTAATTAAAGAGAAAAATGAACAAATGGTAAACTGGAAATCCCCATAGAGGCTGATAAGTCAGTGCATGAGGATGCAACACTGCCTACTAATGTGTTGTCATGGCGACAAGAGAATCAATATCATTCAGCTGGTCAGATATTTGACAGTAATTTTTGCTAGGTCATGGGATCCAGGGGCTGCAGTAAAATACATCCAAGAACAAAAGAATTTTCAAATCATCTTACACGCTGTTTCTTAACGTTCACACAATTGTAGGGAGTGCGCGTGCAAACACATTTATTTTTCCAGCAGATCGACCTTAAGGAATCTTGAAATGTGAGAAAAAAATAGCGTCTTATTCTTTACATTTCATTCGACACACAATCAAATGTGAAACAAAAAATGGATTAGAGTCCAGAGGAGAGATCACGAAAATTACTTCCTTTGAACCCACACCGCACCCACCTCCTCCCCAAAATAAACAGCTCAGGTCAGAATACAAATAATCAAACCAGAGATTTCTGAGGGTTTGTGGAAAACTGCAGTCATCTGCAGCTGAAAAATTATTTCCTAAAATGCTGGCCATGACAAACATGTGCCGAATGCTCAGAGAGAAAATTGTTTTCATAATTATGCAGTCAAAATTCTAATTTATGCTGAGAAGGCAGGCAAAAAAATATAACGTACATCAATCATAAATAAATAAAGTCGGATTTGAAACACCAGCAGTCATTGGATTATGTCAGGTAAAGGATTGGTGAAAATTGTTATTAAAGCTACGCAGGGCAGTACAGTGGGTTCGGTGTGCCAATGTGCTGGATCTGAGTGCAACCTTATATGAAGGTTTGACCCATTGTTGTTCCTGGCCACAGTTGAGTGATAAAGGAGATGCGCCGAGCTGAACTCAAAGTCATTGTAATGGGCATAGTTGACACAGAGCAGAGAACAAAGGGAATGGAGGGAGGAAAGTGATAGGGAAAAGAAATAAAGGGAAATATGTTTATTTTTAATTTGTACTAAGCTGTGCACAACACCTTAGATTGATTATTAGATTAAAAATATTACCTCACGTAGCTTGAATAAAAGGTTCACTCTGAGTAGAGTTTCCATTACAGCTATATAACAAAAATGAAATGAGAAAGAGCCACTTATAGAAACATGAAACCAATCTAACATTTTGCCATTAAAGCTGCAGTAAATGTTGCTGGCAATAGCTTTTACAATAGGTGGTTTCACGAAGGTTTCATCGCGAGATGAATCAGCTTCTTTTCGAGAACACCAACTTCAAGCCACACAAAACCTCACAGCTGAGATGCAATTTCCCTTTTCTCCACATGACAGTAAATTCCTTTGTCCTTTATGTTGATTAAATTGATAAAGGGGCTTGGTAGAGGGCAGCTGGAAATTGTATGGACCTGGTTTGCTGTCAGCTTTCGTGCATCACTAGAAAGTCTTTTGCTGGAATGGATTTTTTTTTTTAATTGGGAGCGGTTTGAAATATTGCAGCTTTAACTGCTGTAATAAATATGCTGTCCTCATAGATGCCCCAATGAGCATTGTTAACACAACATGGCTACCACATGACAGGGATGTCATAATGATGTGAATGCTCTGCAACTGACATGGTTTTCCATTGATCTCAACCAGAAATGTCTGGCAAAATGTTTTTTTTTGTTACAATTGGGAGTCAAAGGTATGGTTCTAGTATATTGGGGTTGTTCATCACTGGCCACTACCAGCTGATTGACATCTCTTTCTAAAGGGTTCCGACATGGTGTGAAAGGCACCTATAGGTTTGGAGAACTACTATCCCTAATACAAATTATACATCAAAGCGTCACCTGAAAATGGTTAAGAAATGATTCCATTGACTCAAATGAAGGATGATGAGCTGTGGGCTATACAGATGCAGTTGATGTCAGTACAATGGGAACGGAATTGCTTGCTTGCTGTAGCACTTGTAGACAGCGTGATTCACTATTTGAAAATTGAGTGCTTAAACATTCCTCTGACAGCACTTTAATGAGAAAATAGGGGACCTGGCTTCCCTCATAAAGTGGCAGAATATTTTGAACACCAAGTTGTTCTGATTTATGAAAGCCAGGCACCTGCACTATGTATTTGCTTACTAACATGAACAGAAAGGAATACAGTTATTAAAGTGGTGGAAATCACTTGGTAAGACAGTGCCCGACATTGATAGATGAGAATTCCCTGCTCCTCTTTACCAAAGCTGCTGACTGGCTACATCCATAATGGATGAGGTCTTGGGCAGGAAAGAATGCCAAAGGTTTCCGAATATCTTAAGACATTCTTTCAGATGTCACACCAGGTACCGTGCACTGTTAAGCAATGAGCTGGAACCTATATGCACTCCAGTGAGACAAGAAATTCATAGTCGCAATATTTAAGGAGACTGCAATCCATTTGAATTCAGTTAAGATCTTCTGCCAAAACACCAGAAGGTAAGTTAGGGCGTCTCATTGAAATAATCTTTGTCCAATGAGACTTCCAACCCTGCTGTGGAAGGATAAGGCACAAGGTTAGTTCCAGGAGGACTCTGGATGCTAAATCTCCAGCATATCAATGACATTTAGTGATGATCCAAACCTCAGGTGGACCTGCAGTTCATTGGACTACGTGCTCTCAAGTTAAGCACATTAAGCCTTTCGTTTTTTCTTGTTTCCAGCTGGCCATTTCATTTTCATATGGTTTTGTGCCATGTGCAATTTGTTCATTTATTTTCCCCTGTGCTCCCCTGTATTACAACACCAGGTTAAAGTCCAACAGGTTTATTTGGTAGCAAAAGCCACAAACTTAAGGCTCCGAAAGCTTGTGGCTTTTGCTACCAAATAAACCTGTTGGACTTTAACCTGGTGTTGTTAAACTTCTTACCGTGTTTACCCCAGTCCAACGCCGGCATCTCCACATCATGACTCCTCTGTATTATCAGAAGGTTCCTGCTCAGCCTTGAGTTAAAATTCCAGTCAGTTGCCAATGACATCATCAGGGCCCAACATGCCTTTGGAAAGAAGGACCCTGCCAGTGTAGACCATCCTTGTCGCATGACCAGGAGAGCAAATTTTTAAAATGTAATTCTGCAGAGTGAGTTAGAAAGGCCAGCATTTATTGCCTTCATCAATGTGATGCTGAGCTGCCATTAGAATCTCTGACATTGCAGTTTGGAAGGGTTTTCCAGGATACTAAGTGACAAGGAAGGAACAGCGAAACATATCCAAATCAGGATTGTGTGACTTTGTGATGACCTTGTGGGTGGTGGTGCTCCCCACCCCCTTGCTGCCCTTCTTCTTCCAGGTCACAGAGGTTTGGGTGCTGCTGCCATGAATGAGTTAACAAAATGCTATAGTGTCTCCTATATATAATATACCCTGGAGCCAATTTAAGTTTTGGAAATAATGAGCTGCCTTCTTGAATATAACTGAGTGGCTTGTTTTATCATTTCCGAGGACAGTTAAGTGTCGGCCACTTTGCTGTGCTTCTGGAGTCACATGTGGGTCAGACAAGTATGGGTAACACTCGAGAAGCTTAACATTATCCAGGACAAAACAGCTCGGTTAATCAGCACCCCATCTATCATCTTAAATATTCATTTTCTCCACTATCGGTGCAATGCGGTGCATCCATCTATATGATATTCCAGAGAAACTTGTCAAGCTGTTCTCGACAGCACCTTACAATCTTGAAAGTTTATTTATTAGTCACAAGTAGGCTTACATTAACACTGCAATGAAGTTACTGTGAAATTCCCCTAGTCGCCAAACTGTGGTGCCTGTTGGATACACTGAGGGAGAATTTAGCATGGCCAATGCACCTAAGCAGCCTTTCAGACTATGGGAGGAAATTGGAGACCCAGAGGAAACCCACACAGACACATGGACAACGTGCAGACTCCGCACAGACAGTGACCCAAGCTGGGAATTGAACCTGGGTCCCTGGGGCTGTGAGGCACCAGTGCTAACCACTGTGCCACCGTGCCACTCTTGTAACCTCTGTCACCGAGCAAAAACATGGGCAGCAAGTGGAGGGGAACACCTTCACCTGCAAGTTCCACCCCTGGGTTAAAATCCTGAAGGGCATTCCCTAACAGCAGACAAACTGCAGTGGTTCAAGAAGGCAGCCCACCTTCCAGGCAATCAGGAATGGATTTTAAGTCATGGCCTTGTCAGTGATGCCCACAGCCAATGAACAAATAAAAAAATGCAAACTGTCAGAGGAACAGTAATCACAATAATTGTTGCTATAATCTGAAATTTTTCAAAGTTCTTCCTGAAACATCTTTTATCATTTCCTCAACACTTGGCCTGTAATTCCAGGATGTTAAGATGGGCAGCTACCTCCTAACTGACCTTTCCACTCTTCTGCTCCAAAGATACCAGAATTTCTTTGCTGTTTAATGAAAAACTTGCCAACAAGCATCTGAAAAGTGATCGATCTACGTCCTCTCTCTGAGCTATTTCAAGAACCGGCAAATGATTTTTCCACAAATCTTTGTAGTCCCATAAGATGAAGACCGTGCTTTTCAAATTGTGCCAGCAAAATTCCTGCAGGGTCAGATATCGCATTTTGACAACAACTTCCTCCCTCCAGTCTGGACAAAGAGCAGACCTCAGAGTTCACTCAAAGCCATGTAGTTGTGAAGTGCACTGGGACCAGAAAATCCACTTTTGATCTTCGCAATGCTTTGTGTTGTATATATGAGCAAATCTAACTTGAGCAGCTTGATACCCTGTAAGGTTACTGAGGTGGCCAAATGTTTTCCCCCCAGTAACCTTATGTTTGAATCATACACCAGCACAAAGTCAGAGGGAAATTTCACAGAAACTTAATTGCAGTGTAATGTAAGTCTTACTTGTGACTAATAAATAAACTTTACTTTTTTTTAATGTTTACTAAGTTTTATATCTTTTACACAGATTGCTACTGTATGTGGGTAAGGGACAAACCTCTTAGAACTGAGGTAAGGAGAAATTTCTTCACCCAGAGGGTGGTGAACGTGTGGAATTCACAACCACAGGAAGTAGTTGAGGCCAAAACGTTAACTGATTTCAAGAAGAAATTAGATATTGTTCTTGGGGCTAAAGGGATCAAGGGATATAGGAGGAAGGGAGGATCAGGATATTGAATTCGATGATCAGTCATGATCAAAACGAATGGCGGAGCAGGCTCGAAGGGCCAAATGGTCTACTCTTGCTTCTAGTTTCTATCTGGTCACAAGCCTCACAGTGAATATTTTTTGAAGAGTTAAGATTGACAAAAACTGGCCCATTCCCGGACTATGTTAGCCACTGGGCAACACGTTTTTCCCCAAGCTATAAAAAGAATTCCTCCTTTTATTCCCTGCCGCTGATGAAACTTGAAATGATGATGCCTGCAACAAGAACAACCAATAATCCAACACTGAGAGGAAAAACTCAGTTGCAAAAAGCTTTTGAATTGATTTTGAAGTGGCTGAATCAAGTTTGTTATTTTTAGAACATGTAGTTGTTTGACTACTTTCAAAAGATTGATTTTTGGAGGAATGTTTTACGTGGCAGATTAATTAGATTTGACATTGTAAAAAATCACCCTTTAATAAACCCATCTGGAAGCATAAAGTAGCCTTTGGTCATTTATTCCTCGGGTAACTTTTAAACAAAGAAACTACATGGAAAATGACCCCAAGATTTTTCAACTCTGTGAGTGGCCATTCTGGCCTGAGGCAGTACACAAAACCCTGCCAATAAAAAACATCAAAACAACCTCTGACATAATAAAACCTCACTGCTTTGTTATTCAGCACAAATCTGATACTGAAACATATTGGGAGATATTAGGGCAGATGGCAAAAAGTTTGATCAATGATGTGATCTTACCGGCTCACCGCGGTGGTCGATCAACATGGCGAGTCGGGAATATAGTGTGGCAGGCCAAAAATACGATTTGCATCCAGCGATCGGATTGCTATCCCCCGGATAGAGCAAGAACGTACTGGGCACAAAGCCTATTAACATAAAAATGACAAAATTTAAAAGCACTTACCTGATTCGGCTTCCCCCCCTCCGTGACGTCACGCCGGTGAGAATAACTACTGCTCTGCAGTAGCGGAAACCAGGCGCCATGGCTGCGCCAAAGGGATCAGAGGCCATTGAAGCCTCTGGGTTGTCCGGGGCATGGACAGGCAGTGCCCATCGGGCAGTGTAAGCCTGGCAGCGCCCACCAGGCACCCTGGCAGTACCCACCTGGCACCCTGGCAGTGCCCAGCTGGGCACCATAAGTGTGCTAGGGCAGTGCCAAGGGAGTGGGGCCTAAGTGGGTTTGAAACCTGAGTGGGGGTGGCGCTATGATGGGTGGAGGCTTGCACAATGATGGGAGGTGCTTTGCAGGGAGGAGTTCTGCAAAGTGGGTGGTTGTGCGGGGGAGGGGTCGTGCCATGGCGGGGCTGTGCGGGGGGGCAGCTTGCTGGGGTGGGCCGCAGAGGTGGGTGGGGGGCATGTCAGGGGTCTGCCAGGAGACTCATCGGGAGGGTCCTGATGCCCCTATGCCGGCAACCTGTGTTGGCATGGGGGGGTTGACAATGTGCCGATGATTGGGGGTGGGGACTCCGATGTCTGTTGGGGTGGTGGGGGGGCGGTCTCCTGGTTCACTCAGAGATTGGGGCACTCTGCGAATGGCCCCCGAGCACTCTGATGTCCACTTCACCGGCTTACGTAGGCTCTGCCCCCACACCCCCTGCCGGCGCAAAGCTTCCAGCTGT
Source organism: Mustelus asterias (assembly GCF_964213995.1). Classification (NCBI taxonomy): domain Eukaryota; kingdom Metazoa; phylum Chordata; class Chondrichthyes; order Carcharhiniformes; family Triakidae; genus Mustelus; species Mustelus asterias. The sequence continues at coordinate 125,777,245 of NC_135803.1, read as the reverse complement.
CAGCAAAACTGACAAGAGTGCTCGAGCTTACAGTGCCGAGCTCACCCAAAAGACCGGCACGGAGCACCCCTATTTTCATGCTGTGATGAAACTTTTTTGGGCGGGTGGGGTGGAAATTCTGCCTTCAGACAATACCACGGTGTTCACCTCGATAATCACCCAGAAACTGTTAGATTAAAATCTAGTCAAATGTTTAGGTAACGACAAATCCGACTCCCCAATCACTGCCTCTCCCCCAACTACCTCCTCCTCCGAACTACACCCCGATCTGACCCAACTAACTCCTTACCCCCTACAAAGCTACCCGTTTCACTGACCTATCCATCTCGCTCACTTACCCATCTACCCACCCTACTGCCTTACCCACAACACCCGCCTATCCCCCTGCTCCTCACTCCTCCCCACTTATGCCCTATCACACTTAGCCACTTACCCACCTCACCCACTTAATTCCCCTACCCACATCACCTTCTATTCACGTATTCACCCCATTCCTCAACTTGCTAACTACCTACCTACCTCACCCCCTGTCATTGTCTGCAATACTTTTTCTTTGAAGATAGCCCATTGTTCAGCCACCATCTCTTGTTCTTTTGCATTGTTCCTATTTCAGTCCATATTTGGATGATTGAAGTCCCCTATTGTAATTACTCGATAATTCTTGGACCTCTCTGTAACTTCTTTATAAGTTTGTCTGTCTACATCCCTTCCGCTGGTTGGTGGTCTGTATACTACATCAATCAGTGTTATTGCACCTCTTTCATTTGTACCTCTACCAGAGAGATTGGGGGAATCTTCCTGTCCCGCCCACCATGGGAATCATAGCAGATCACTCAAAGGTCCGTTGACCTAGGCGGGATTTTCCGTTTTTGGGGTGAGCGCGGCTGGAAAATCCTGCCCATTGTGCCCTTGAGCCCTCTGGAGCATCCTCTCTCTCCAGTACCGTAATGCCATCTTTAATCAATACTGCTATTGCACCCCCACCGCATCCCATCTCCCACCAGCCCCCCTCTCCCCCCGCCACACACACACACACTTTTTTCCCTTTTTCTCCTAAACACCTTGTACCCAGGAATATTTGACGCTCAGTCCTGCCCTTCTTTGAGTCAGGTCTTTGTCATTAAAAAAAATTACTATTCACTTTATCAATTTGTGCCTGTAGTTCACCAATGTTATTAACTACACTCCATACATTTACATAATTGCACATTAACCTTGATTTAGGCTATTTTATTTTACCCCTTACTCCGACCCCATCCAATGTGACTTAATATTGCCCACTCTCATTCTCTCATCTCGCTAAGTACTCTATTTACCTCGATAATAGTTTCTGATATATCCTTATCAGTTAATATTTCTTTCCTTCCCACTGCCAGTTTTGCTCCTCTCAACTCTAAATTTGCCCTCAGGTTCACATCCTCCTGCCAATCTAGTTTAAACTTCTCTGACAGCACCAGCAAACATAGAAACATAGAAAATGAGTGGACATTTTGGCCCATCAAGCCTGCTCTGCCATTCAATGTTATCACAGCTGATCCTCTATCTGAGTACCATACCCCCATCTCTCCCCATACCCCTAGCGCCTTTAGTATCTAGAAATCTATCTTTTAATTTCTCAAATACATTCAGTGACTTGGCTTCCTCAGTCCAATGTGGTACAAACTTTCACAGGTTCACCACCCTCTGAGAGAAGAAATATTTCCTCATCTCAGTCCTAAACATAGGTTGATTAGAAAGAGCCAGCATGGATTTCTCAAGGGGAAATCATGTTTAACTCATTCGCTGGAGTTTTTTGAGGAGGTAACAGAGAGGGTCAAGCAGAATAATGCTGTTGATGTGGTGTGCATGGATATTCAGAAGACATTCGATACAGTGCCACAAAAAGGACTTGTGAGAAAAGTATAGCTTATGGAATAAAAGAGACAGTAGCAATGTGGATTAAAAAATTGATTGAATAATGGGAAGCCGAGAGGAATGGTCAATGGATATTTTTCAGGCTGGAGGAAGGTTTGCAGTAGTGTTCCCCAGGGGTCAGTATTGGGACCCTTGCTTTTCCTGTTACATATTAATGATCGAGATCTTGGTACACGCGGGACAATGTCAAAGTTTGTGGATGAATTAAAACTTGGAACTATTGTGAACTTTGAAGAGGACAGTGTAGAACTTCAGAAGGACATAGACAAGTTGCTGGAATGGGCAGAGAAGTGTGAGGTGATGCATTTTGATAGGAAAATCTTGACACAACAATATAAAATAAGGGGTAAAATTCTTCAAGGGAGCATGAAAAGAGACTGGCAGCTAACATAAAACCAAAAAGTCTTCTATAAACACGCAAAAAATAAAAGGATGGTAAAAGAAAGAGTAGGGACAATTAGGGATAAATAAGAGGACTTGCATGGAGAGACAGGAGCAATAGCAGAAGTATCAAACAAATATTTTACATCTGTCTTTATAAAGGAAGAAGATGCTACCCAGGCCGAAGTGAGAGAGGAGATAACTGTATTCTCAAAGAACTTACAATTGAGAAGGAGGAGGTGTTAGAAAGACTATCTTTACTTAAAATTGATATGGTACCAGCACCAGATGAGATGCACCCAAGGGTACTGAGGGAAGTGGAAGTTGTAGAGTGGAAACTGTCAGGGCTGTGTTGATAATCGTCCAGTCATCTTTGGGTACAGGGTGGTGCCAGAGGACCGGAGAATTTCAATTGTTGTATCCTTGTTCAAAAAGGGATGCAAGGCTAAAGCCAGCAAGTACAGACCAGTAAGTTTGATTTCGGTGTTAGGAAAACTACTGGAAACTATACTATGGGGCAAAATCAAGTCGTTTAGACAAGTGCACGATAATTAAGGAAAGCCAGCATGGATTAATTAAGAGAAAAATCATGTTTAACTAAGTTGCTGGTGTTTTTTGAGGAGATAACTGAGAAGGCTGATAAGGGCTACGCAGTTGAAATGGTGTATAGGGATTCTCAAAATGCTTCTGACTCAGTGCCACATAACAGACTTGTGAGCAAAATTCCAGCTCATGAAATAAAAGGGAAAGTAGACAAATGGATAAGAAATTGATTGAATGATGGGAAACAGAGAGTAGTGGTACTAAAGCAAAAAATGCTGGAAAATCTCAGCAGGTCTGACAGCATCTGTGGAGCGAGAATAGAGCCAACGTTTCGAGCAGCTCTGATGAAGGGTCATCCAAACTCGAAATATTTGCTCTATTCTCTCTCCACAGCTGCTGTCGGACTTGAGGAGATGTTCTAGCATTTTCTGTTTTTGTTTTAGATTCCAGCATTTGCAATATTTTGCCTCTATCAGAGAGTAGTGTTAAATGATTGTTTTTCAGATTGGAGGAAGGTTTGTACTGGAGGCTCCCCGGAGTCACTTTTGCTGTTCCTGATGTATATTCCTGATCGAGACTGTGCTATTCAGGACATGATTTCAACATTTGCAGATGATGCAACGATTGGAAACTTTGTCAACTGGGATGAGGATAGTCTTTAACTACAAACGGATGTAGAAATGATGGTTAAATGGGCAGACAAGTGGCAGATAAAGTTCAATGCAGGGAAGTGTGAGTTGACTCATTTTGGTGGTAAGAATATGGAGATAAGAGGGGGAATTCTAAAGGAGGTGCAGGAACAGAGGGACCTAGGTGTACATGTACATAAGTGATTGAAGATGGCAGGGCACGTTAAGACGGCAGTCAAGGTAGCATATCGAATCTTAGGCTTTATTAATAGGAGCATTGAGTACAAGAGTAAGTTGGTCATGTTGAACTTGTATAAGTCACTAGTTAGGCATCATCTGGAGAATTGGGTTCAGTTCTGGGCACCATACTTGAGAAAAGATTGGACAGAGTATACAGGAGATTCACAAGAAGGATTCCATGGATAAACAATTGTAGCTACGAGGATAGATTGAAGAGGTTGGGACTGCTTTCCTTGCAGAATAGGTCGCTGAGGGAAGATGTGATCGAGGTATTCAAGATTGTGCAGGGGTATGGACTGGGTAAATAATGAGAAACTGTTCCCTTTCAAGAGAGAATCAAGAACTGGAGGGCACAGATTCAAAATAATTGGCAAAAGGAGTAAAAGCGATGAGGAAAAATGTTTTCACCCAGAGGGTGGTTGAAGCTTGGAACAAACATCCTGAGGGGGCGGAGGAGGCAGGCTTGATCAAGGAATTCAAAGGAACTTGGACTGCTATCTGAAAAGAAATGTGCAAGGTTTTGGGGATAAGGTAGGGGATAAGGCAAACAGAATGCTTTTCCAGAGATCTAGTGCAGACTTGATAGACCAAATGGCCTCTGATTCAGTGATTCATCCATTCACCCATTCACTAACATTCAAACAGGACGTTCAAATTTACCATACAGCAGCAAGTGCTATAAAACAGTGATGTGTCTTCTGTGTTGATTCTCTTTGCATGTCGCTGTGTAGATTCCTGTATTGAGTGACTTCTTCTGGCTTCTGCATCGGAAGTTGGACCCTTTTAAACATAGCCAGGTAAGTGTGCAATTTTCTGACTGATCAGCATTGAACACAACAGTTCCAATGCTAATCAGAAGTTTGATCCAATTTCTGATGGTGTGTGACTTGGAGGAGAACCTGCAGCTGGCAGTGTTCCCATGCATCTGCTGCTTTTTCCTTCTAGGTGATAGAGGTTGCTGGTTTGGAAGGTGCTGTTTGAGAAGCCTTGGCAAGTTGCTATAGTGAATCTTGTATATGGTATACACTGCTGCCATTGTGTGACTCTGGTCGAGGGAATGAATGCTTATGGTGGTGGATGGGGTGCCAATCATGCGGCTGCTTTGTCCGGGATGATGTTGAGCCTCTTGAATGGTGTTGGAGCTGCACTCATCCAGGCAAGTGGAGAGCATTCCATTACACTCTTGACTTGTACCTTGTGGATGGCGGACAGGCTTTGGGGAGTCGGGAGGTGAGTTACTCACTGCAGAGTTCCCAGTCTTCTCTTATAGCCAAGGGATTTTTATGGTTGGTCAAGTTCAGTTTCTGGTCTCAGTAGGATGTCACTGGTGGGTGAATTCAGCGATGATAATACTGTTGCAAGTTAAGGGGAGGTGGTTAGATTCTCTTTTATTGGAGATGCCATTGTCCTCTGGCACCACTCCTGTATTTAGGGAAGAATGGAAGATTATAGTCAGTCCCTCTGCAATTTCCACCTTTATTTTCCTCAGTCTCGTTGGAAATATCTGATCCAGTCCCAGTGACTCATCAACATTAAGTACAAGCAGCCTTTCTGACACCTCCTCCTCATCAGTTTTAGGCCAATCATTTTGTCAACTACCTCCTCTTTCACTATGAAAATGGCAAAAGGTTCATCCTAGCTAAAGACTTATTTAACACCTCAATCATTCCCTCTGTCTCCATTAGTCAACTCCCTTTTTATCCCCTAATCAGCACTATCCTCCTTTGAGCCCCATTTTTCTATTTGTATGCTGATAGAACGCTTTTGGCTTTCCCTTTGGTTTTCTTCACATACTCTCTCTTTGCGTCTCTTAATTCCTTTTGTCACTTCCCGTCTGAATTGTCTGCATTCATCCTGAATCTCCCTTGCATTATCAACCTGACATTTGTCAGGTTACAGATTATGAATTACTAGGATTACTGAGGCAGCAACCCAGAAAAATGGCATTGGCTACATAGAGTACAAACCCCTGTCATGCTCTCTGGATGACAGTATAGGTGCTTCCACCCCTGCACTCTGCCAATGTCCATGTTGTTATCTGTCATTCAGCCAGCCAAGACTGCTGTCATCCAGACTGAGAGTGATGCAGTCTGAAGGCAACCCATCCAGACCAGAGCTGTTCCTTGACTTCCTCCAAGACTGTCTTCAATGCAGTCCTCTACATTGAAAAGGTCTCTCACCAGTCATGCTGCAGGCACTGGAGAAGCACCTTGCAGGAGCACCAGAACAAAGACACAAAGATTAATTAAGGGCGGCACGGTAGCACAGTGGTTAGCACTGCTGCTTCACAGCTCCAGGGTCCCGGGTTCGATTCCCGGCTCGGGTCACTGTCTGTGTGGAGTTTGCACATTCTCCTCGTGTCTGCGTGGGTTTGCTCCGGGTGCTCCGGTTTCCTCCCACAGTCCAAAGATGTGCGGGTTAGGTTGATTGGCCAGGTTAAAAATTGCCCCTTAGAGTCCTGGGATGCGTAGGTTAGAGGGATTAGCGGGTAAATTAGCGGGTAAAAAAAAAAGGGGATTAGCGGGTAGGGCCTGGGTGGGATTGTGGTCGGTGCAGACTCGATGGGCCGAACGGCCTCCTTCTGCACTGTAGGGTTTCTATGATTTCTATGAGTGCACAAGTCTGATTAGTTGACTTTTGTATTCAATAGAGCACAGTTCAGTTCTAAATTTGGTTAGGAAGGTGTATTTGGTGTTGGATTTTGGTTTTGCATTGTGGGAAAAAGGATGATATCTTGCTCAACGACAGAGGGAAGGTAAGTTGTGTGGGGCCACTGGTGAATGGGGAAGTTGTTGGAATCCCTCGTTAATTAATTGTTTGTCAATATCCGAGCAGAAAGGATTTGTCTCAGTTGTAACTCCCTTTCCTCTTGCTCCTCTTCTGCCTTCTGTTCATCTGTGTGCTCCTTAGCTTCTCTCTCACCAGCAGTGGCAAGTGCTGTTCCCTCATGACGGTAAGGTTGAGTAGCAAGCAGCACATCTTGCGACAAATCTTGACACCCGCTGAATGGCGTACTGCAGGGCTCCTCCAGAGCAATCAAGCCAGTGAACCATTGTTTCAACACACAACTGGTCTGCTCTGTCACAGTTTTTATAGCAGCTTGTTTGTATTGTATGCTTTGCTGATCAGATTTCAGTGAGGACAGGTGTCTCAAACACTGGCTGTGGCAGTGACTTCCTGCTGCAAGTCCTTTGGACTGTCCTCTTCCTCTATCTTTGAGCAGCTTGCCCAGCTCTGTGTGGCCTCTCTTCATTCTCCCAGCTGTGCCTGGCATCAGGAGGAAGGTTTACCCGCTTCACCTGTGTCCGTACAGATGTTTAACTCAGCAAAAAATGTACTTTTGCACCCACCATGCCACTCTCTGTATCCCACTGAAACTTCTGCCAACTGTATAAAAACCCCAAAGCTCTTAGAATTATAGCAATATCTCAAAGAAAACAAACCAACAGTTTACTTGTGTGAGCAGTGGGAAGCTCCAAAATGACAGCAGTGGCATCAAATCAGCATTGCTTGAGCTGTCTGCTCTGCAGGCATTAGTATGCATGCATTAACCCCTTTACTAGTATGTCTTCCAGCGCATTTCCCATCAGCAGTGGATGCTTGTGCTGCACTTTGGACACATAAGGGGCCAAGCAGTGCCTAACAAATGGGTGCTACCAAGTATAATGCTGTCTTAGTGATGATTCTTCAATCTGGTTGAAATGTCACTGTCGTTTGCCCTGAGACATATCCCCTCTAGAGGGCACTGTGATGAAAAGAATCCCTTAAGAATCAACAGTTCAAGTTGAATGGGTCTGCGGGGAACTGTAAGTGTAATGAATGGTGAGTACCATTCCCTCACCACTGAGCACAAAATCCAAACAATATCTGTAAGTAATGGATTTTCAGAAGCTTGGTATCACTGTTTAGCACCAGTATATTAATACTTGAACAGACTTCTTATCAGCAATACAATGATGCCAATGTCTTACTTTGAAAACAAAAACATGTTTTGAAAAAGCATGGATTTTGACTTCAGTGAAGTTCAGATAGCAATATCCAGCTGCGAGGCGGATACACAGAGTGCAACCAGACAGACACACACGGCCATAATGGGAGAGCAAATAGCTGAAGTAGTTTGGAGGTCGAGCAACTTCAGCTGATTCATTTCATAGGATTGCAGCCTTAAAGCATATTTAGTAGCTGAATCAGATATCTGATCACAAAATGTCCCTCCGAGCTAAAGAAAGTCTCTGTGAAAAGGCAGAGAGGACATGGCCAAGGAATATGAAATATAGAATCATAGACAAATAATAAGATGGTGATGCATCTCTTTTGTTTTTGTTTTCAGGGTGGGGAGTAGAAGTGAAATGTGGGTGGTGAGTGATACAAGGAAGTGATCAGAGATGCCCTTATCTGCAATGTTTTATACAGTTATACAGTTCAATACTATATAGTTCGAATTAACTTACATTAACAAGACATTGAAGCATTGGAGAAGGTGCATTTACAAGGAAGGTACCAAAAGTGCGAGTGTATACTTATCAAAAAAAGGATGTGCATGCGAGCTCTCATTCCTCTTGTACAGAGAAGACTGAGACTGACTTAACAGAAACTCTGAAAGGTTTAGATAGAGTAGACTTGTGGGGAAGAGCAAAATCAGGGACCATCATTATATGATGGTCAAAAATAAATCAAATAGTGAATTCAGAAGAAACATTTTGACCTCCAGAGGGATGAGAATGTGGAAGTCGCTATTACAGGGAGTAGTCAAGGCAAATGATGCATTTATTGGGAGGTTAGACAATTAGTGTATAAGAGAGAATGGTAATGGAAGATTACACTGATAGGTTTAGATGAGGAACGATGGGAGGAGGCTCAATTGGAGCATAAATTCTTCCATAGGCTGGTTGGTATATATGGCCTGTTTCTGTGCTACATATTCTGCGTGGTCTTTGTGATTCTGTGATTGGAGCCCTGTCAAGGATACGAGAAAGTTATTAGTGCTTCACCACATTTATAAAATGAGCAAGTGCTCAGACCTGGTCCCAGTACTTATCAAAGCCACGATCACTGGGGACTAAACGGATAGTTTAAAGTTTATTTATTAGTGTCACAAGTAGGCTTACATTAACACTGCAGTGAAGTTACCGTGAAAATCCCCTAGGACACCACCGTTCAACAAGTCACACTTCTATAGTTTTTAAATGTATTCTTATATGGGATGTGGCAATGCGAACATTTGTTGCCTGTCATTAATTACCCTTGAACTAAGTGGCTTGCGAGGCCGTTTCAGGTGACAGTTCAGAGTCAACAACACTACTGTGGATCTGGAGTCACATGTAGGCCAGACCAGGTAAGGACGTCAGATTTCCTTCCCTAAAGGACATTAGTGCACCAAATGGGTTTTTATCACAATTGACGGTAGTTTCATGGTCAGCATCATTGTGACTAGTTTTCAATTCCAGATTTTTTTATTAATTGAATTTAAATTCCACCAATTGCTGTGGTGAGATCTGAACCCACGTATCCCTAAAGCGTCAGGTCACTAAATTACGAGTCCAGTTGAAATCCAGCTCCAACTAGTTTGTATCTATTCAGGGAAGATTTTGTATAGTTCAATGAGGCGTCACTTGGCCCAGTTCTAGGTGATATCTTGAACAACACTTCTGTTCATCCTGTGCTATGTAATTTGTTTGCAGTGAAATGCACAGCCCACAATATGCACCAGCAGGAAGTGACAAAAGGAAGAATATTATGCCAGCCAGGCATTTGAAATCTGTTCAAAGCTAAAAAAAACTTAGAAGAAGGAAACTTTCTCTGAAAAACATGAACCTAAATCTTGTCTGTCGATGACTAGTCCATTGAGTTCTGATTTTAAAAAATTATTTTACTCCATCCTTAAAGTTACAAAGTCAATGCTCAGAGTGGAACGGGCAAATCCAAATCCATTCCTTGCTTGCTTCAAAAACCAAATGCAAAATCCAATTCACGGTCCCCACAAGGGAGGGAAATGAGATTCAAACTGACAAGATAAGGTATTGTAACCCATCTAGGGCTTGATCTGACATTTGATCTTAGCCAAAAGGTCGCAAAGGTCCATTGAATTCTGATGGTGATAGCAGTGGGAAAATTAAATTCTTCAACTTGAACAAAGATATGTGAGCGTTTGTTCCCCTAGCTTAGCGACTCATGTTAAAGTACTGTTACCCAGGTACCAGTAACCCCGTGGTGGCTTATCCAAGTTATTTTTCTTTGTGTATGGTTCGAGGCAGCAAGTATCAGCAAACGAGGCAACAATGATGGACATTACAACTAACCCAGATCTTCACCTTAGCTCCTTGTGTCCGAAAGGTGTGTGTGTGGGTGCGTGTGGGTGCGTGTGGGTGCGTGTGGGTGGTGAGTAATTGAGAATCAAGTATCAAACCTTTTTCATTGTCCTGTATACAGTGAAACTAGTTGTAGGTGGGAAACAGTTTCGATAGGAAGAAAATTGTTTCGATTTTTGATGCACAATAGTGGTTATTATAAAACCGTGGGAATTTAGTTGATCCATCATATTTCAAACTGTTATTCTGCAGGTACAGGACAATGTGTGACTTTGGTTTTTGTAGATTATTCATTACAACATGTATTTTGATAGAATTGCATTGACAGCCTTGTGTCAAGCTAACACAGTGAAATGATTTGCATTCTGCTGGATAGATATCAGAGGCGCTGGGGAATGCAATAGTCGAACATTTTGAACACAAGCCAGCAGAGGCTTTTAATGTGAAACCATTGGAGGAGAGGGTGTAGTTTCAGCTCTCAGCTCCACGTCCTGGTAAGTACCTTTTTGAAAAGAAATGTACAATTTGAAAAGTACATGGACATAGAAAATAGCAAAAATTGCAAAGTTGAAGAGAAAGCCTCAAAGACAAAGAGGAGAAGAGGAGCAAGTCTTATTGGTGTAGACTTGATGGGCCAAAGGGCCTCTTCTGCACTGTATGACTCTGATGGCGGGATTTTTCGGTTGCGCTCACTCCAAGATTGGAACATCCCGCTCAAAGTCAATGGACCTTTGCATGGTCCACCTTCCGCCTGCTACGATTCCTGTGGCGGGCAGGATGGGAAAATTCTGTCCTATGACTCTAAAAACAGCAATACAGTATTATGTATATATTATATATGTTCTGTTGAAGGATCATATGGACTTGTAATGTTAACTTTGCATGGGATTTTCCTGTCCTTCCCACCGGCAGGGTATTCCAGTCCCACTGACGGCGCATCCACGCTCCAGGTTTCCCGGTGGCGTGGGCTGGATTTGATGGAAATCTCATTGACAGTGGCGGGACCAGAAGATCCCACTACCAGCCAACAGCAGGCCATCTCCCGCTGCCAAGAAACTCACTGTGGGGGTGTGGGAGGTTGGGGGGGGGGGGGAGCACAGAATCCATCCTCCGTTTCTCTCTCCACAGATCCTGTCAGACCTGCTGAGTTTATCCAGCATTTTCTGTTTTTATTTCAGATTTCCAGCATCCACGGCATTTTGCTTTTATTAGAGCAATACAACATTATTCGAGACTGAGAAAAGAATGAGCACTGTCTGACTTACCAAGTGTAACACCACAGGCAACTGTGTGGTATTATACAACGTTCACTTAACATCCTGTACATTTTCAAAGGTCAGAGTCACTATATAAAATGAATGTGGTAAAAGCAATGCTCACTGTTAAATGCACATGATACCAAAGAAATCTGGAAATTTCTGAGTCAAACATTATTGTTTCCAACATTAATGATAGGGGAATGAAAAACTAGGCTTGGGAAAGGAATTTACATCTTTTATAGTTTTATGTTTCTTACATTTTTCATTTAGAATCCATAGTTTAGAATCCCTACAGTGCAGAAGGAGGCCATTCAACCCATCGGGCCTGCACCGATCACAATCCCAACCAGCCCCTATTCCCAACACCCCACATATTTACCCTGCTAATCCCCGAACACTAGGGTCAATTTAGCATGGCCAATCCACCCATCCTGCACATCTTTGGACTGTGGGAGGAAACCCGAGCACCCGGAGGAAACCCATGCAGACACGGAGAGAATGTGCAAACTCCGCACGGACAGTGACCCGAGGCCGGGATTGAACCCGGATCCCTGGCACTGTGAGACAGCAGTGCTAAGCACTGTGCCACCCACATTTTTTTTTAAAGGAAGTCTTATTTTCCCGGTGGAATAGTTGTATTACACACTGATTATTGTACCAGAGATTAGTGCAACAACAACTTATATTTATACAATGTTTTCAATATAATGAATTGTCCCAAAGCACCTCGCAGGAGCATTGTAAAAAGAAAAAGTGCTGAGATTTGGTTTTCTCTCCAGTGATTCCCACATTCCGGACAGCAATATCAGCCCGCAGGATGCAGCAAATCCAGGCTACACACTTGCCTATCGAGCATCTCAGAAGTGAGCATTGTAAATTTTCTTGCAGTCTCTTCAAGAGAGAAACTACAACTTTTTTAACCCTCGGGTTTTCTGCTGTGTGTTTATGTACGAGTTGTGTGGCGGTGCTCGGCTATGCTTGTGCTTTCTCGGCAGATTGTTAAACTTTAGTGTTTGAAAATGTAACCTGTTGGTAAATTCCAATATTTACAAACAAAGATGCTCACCATCTGTGAAGGTGGCTGGCAAATGTTGCCATGACATCATTCTTCACGCGTGCAGAATAATGAGTCGCATTGAGCTGTGCTTACACCAGTGTCAGGTGTCCCGGCCTCCTCTTATTTCTTTTTCTGAGCTTTCATTTTACTGGCTCACCTTTCCAAAATGTGACAGTTTTCAGGGTGTAAAGGAGATGGCAGGTTCGTGACTTTTAATAAGCAACAGGAAGAAAAGCAAAAAAAACCCCACAAAATGCTGGAAAATCTCGGCAGGCCTGACAGCATCTGTGGAGAGAGAATAGAGCCAACGTTTTGAGTCTGGATGACCTTTCGTGAGAAAAGCAGTAAACTACTTGGCTCCCCTGCCAACATTTTCTATTATTGCAAAGAGGGGCAGTCTGCCAGTGAGGTAACGTTGCAGTGAATTCACAAATATTCAACACACAAAGAAAGAGTCCAGGAGTTGTGGCTTCACGAAGCCTATTGATGTTGCTGAAGAAAACCTCTGGGTTTTCTGAATACGTTGCACAGAATTTCATCCAACAACAGGCCAGGGCAAGGAGGTACCAATAAAAAGGTCCTTCACCCAGACTTTTCTTTCAAATCATAGACCATCGCTCAGGGTTACTGCCTCAGGTTTACAACTTCTGTACCGGGAAGTATCCGGCCATCGAGTTCATTGGTCCTCTCTCAGTTAGTTGCCTTTAGAATCATACAGTGCAGGAGGAGGCCATTCGGCCCATCGAGTCTGCACCGACCACAATCCCACCCAGGCCCTATCTCCATGTCCTCATGCATTTACCCTAGCTAGTCCCCTTCACACTAAGGGGCAATTTAGCATGGCCAATCCACCTAACCCACACATCTTTGGACTACGGAAGGAAACTGGAGCACCCGAAGGAATCCCACACAGACACGGGGAGAATGTGCAAACTCCACACAGTCAGTGACTCGAGGCTAGAATCGAACCCGGGCCCATGGCACTGTGAGGCAGCAGTACTAACCACTGTGCCACCGTGACGCCTGTAACACAACAAATGGATCTGAAAAATATTCAGCAATGCAAAAGGGGAAGAGAAAAGGGCCTGCGAGTGTGTGGAACCAGAGTAAACTAACTCAGGATCCACATGTTATCAGTAAACCACAAAAATGAACCTGAATTATAGCAACTAAGTAAGCCTTCTCACTGGCATCTCTAAATGTTTTTTTTTGCAGCTTTTTACATTTAGTACTTTGTTTCCTTTGTGTTAGATCTTTGTGAGCACAGTGTACTCTTAAGTGCACAATAATATCCAGAAAAAAGTGTATCAATGCCTGCTAACATCCGTGAAAGGGTACTAATGAGTTTTACAGAGTGGTTTGTGAGGATTACATGCTTTGCAAGAAAGTGCCTACTCACCGGCCTGGTTACTGGTGAACAGCGGGCTGAATTTTACTCTGCTAACACCCCCAGTTCCCCATCCCTGGCTTGAAAATAGAAACTCATTTTAGGAGATATGATTGATCGTCTAAAAGGTAAAAGAAAACTCATTATTCCGCCGAATACGAGACAGCTCTGTGTGACATATGATTTATCTGATGCTGTTCAAGATGACCTACATAACTCATTGTTGCAGCAATGATGACAATAATTTAATGTCATTATAAAGAGTAATGCAACCATCTACTGTGGTGATATAAATCAGAATTCACTCAGGACCTTTTAGTATTCTCTATTTCTACATCTCTGACGGACTTTTGTAAATAAATAGCCACTTTGTCTGTGCTGACACAGTGATAGGATACTGCCATGTTGCAAAACCGCCAGCAGGTGGAGCAATTTCCCCTCTGTGAATGTTTCCTGCCCTCAGGAGCAGCATTTACCATCAATAATACAAAATTGTAACAAATAACAAAAGGAAAATAGCCGGAAATCTGAAATAAATGCAGGAAACGATGAAAAGACTTAACAATTCAGGCGGCATCTGTGGATAGAGAAACAGAGAATCCTGATGAAAGGTCTTTAAACTGAAATGTTAACTCCTCTGTTTTGTTCTCTACAGATGTTGCCTGACCTGCTGAGTATTTCCAGCATTTTCTGATCCTATTTTACTAAATAACAGGAGCAGAAAGCAAGGAAAAGCAGGGCAACGGGCACATCTTTCATAACAACACCAACCTGTCATCCCCTTCCTCCCCTCTTCCCTTCCAATCAAGATTGAGACAATAAATTGGGTCCCATTTGTTCAGGTTCTGTGTCCAGAGAGAGTACCTGGGATCAAAGACACTTCGGAAATCTTGGGGATCCCTGTGGTCTTTAGGGGCTATTTCCTTAAAGAATTGCAACCACAGTGAAGGAAAAGAGAGCGACACAATGCATAGACGGAAGAGTAAGGTTCAGTGAACACAATCATTAGGTTAGTCTGTTGACAAATATTTTTTCATTTGCAAAACAAGCACTTATGACAGAGAGTCGAAGAGGAATCTGTTTTTATGGATGAATAGCTGGAATCAGAAATAATTAGCCTATAAGTCAGCTATATGTCTGTTGTTTCACCTCTCCACTCAGCTCTTTGGCCAATCCTACACTATTACACAAATTAGAAAAGGCAGCTGAGGTTCCCAGCCACTCGAAATAACATTGCAGTGCCTTTCATTAATGAGTTCCTTAAGCAGCAAATACTGTAGCGTGCCTACATCCAGATGCTAATCTGCATCTTTAAAATTACACAGATTATGCAAACCAATAACAAGCATGAGGTAAGGGAATTGAAATCCTTGGAGCTCAAAACAAAAGCACTCCAAAGGCACAAGCCTATCTGCCATCTCCGGATCTGTGAGAGGGCAGATCTGGAGAGAAACTAAGGGATGGAATTTCCTCTGGTACGGTCTTTGAAAGGCCAGTGGGTGGAAATGCATCTCCTCCCAAGCTACCAGATAGCCCCAGCGAGAGGGCCAGCTCATCCCGCAGGTGGGTGGAAAGTAAGTGTAATGACTTCATTCAGGCCATTGAGGTTGGCCTATTGGAGAATGAACTCCCTGATTAAGGATCCAATTGATGGGCCAACCAGGGGGTCTTTGCCTTGTACCTAACCGGGAATGTTACTTCCTCTGGGGCCCCGGAAGTAGACTGCTAACTATTGGCACTTTTTATACTGCTGCCAGAGTTTGTAAATAAAGGCTTTTTGGTGAAAGGACTTCTGCCTCCGTCGACTTATTACAGTAAGCTAAAGCCAGACGTCTGTGTCAGAAAGGTAATCCGGGAAGGGACTCCTGGAGTGGGAATGCCAGCGGCCTAGACTGGAGCCCGTTAAAGGGCACTCCTGCAGCTCTCAGCCCCAAAAATACAGTAAGACTGACCTGTGAGACTTCTCGCAGTTGGACCAGTGATCAGAAATTTTATGGAAGGCACATGCTACACGCACTGCTCAGTACTTTGAAAAAGGCAAACAGGGTCCGATGTAAATCACGAGAGTCTAATTTTCAAATGCTCTGGTTGCAATAAACACTGAGGCCAATGCTCCCTCTGAGCTGGGTGGATGCATCGCCATGTGCATTCTGCAATGTATCATGCAGTGCAATAAAAAGCCTGTGCACAACATCAACAAACTGAAAGGGAGCATCCCCAGGGGTGTACGATTGCAGCCACAACACTTGTGGGTTTCCTCTGGGTGCTCCAGTTTCCTCCCGCAGTCCAAAGATGTGCGGGTTGGGTTGATTTAGGTGGGTTAGGTGTCAGGGGGATTAGCAGGGTAAATACTTGGGGTTACGAGGATAGGACCTGGGTGAGATTGTTGATGGGCTGAATGGCTTTCTTCTGCATCGTAACGATTCTATGAACACTGGTAAAAACTGGGCACGAGGCCATTCTCCATCCTTTCTGGGTTGCTGCTGCCCCATTTCTGCCAGGAGTGAGACCCTAAATTGCTCCCAGATGTCTCTCCCTGCTCATTTGTTCTGATTAAAATTGAAGAAAACAAACAACCGCTTTTTATTGAACTGCGGTGGCACGGTGGCACAGTGGTTAGCACTGCTGCCTTACAGCGCCAGGGACTGGGTTCAATTCCAGCCTCCGGTCACTGTCTGTGTGGAGTTTGCATGTTCTCTCCTGTCTGCATGGGTTTCCTCCGGGTGCTCTGGTTTCCTCCCACAGTTCAAAGATGTGTGGGTTAGGTTGATTGGCCATGCTAAATTGACCCTAGTGTTAGGGAGAATAACAGGGTAGATGTGTGGGGTGACAGGAATAGAGCCTGGGTGGGATTCTGGTCGGTACAGACTCGATGGGCCAAATGTACTGTAGGGATTCTATGATCACTCATTGAATAATGAAATCTGAGTTACTGCATTGGTACGGGTCACACTTTTATGTTACTTCCAGCCAGAGAGGAGGTGTGTTGGCAAGCAGGGGGCATCAGAGGGCATGGGTGTAGAGGGGGAATGAGGTTATGAGGGGGCATGGGATGTGAGTGGGGGAATGGGGAGGGGTGTCAGGTGAAGGCTGAAGAATCTAACAGCTTTCAAAACAACTGGAACACAGAGAACTGAGTTAGGCCTTCTAACCAGCACACCTTGGCACTCACCCACCTCCTGTGGTCACTTCCAATCTGCTTCCGGAGTCCACAGGCCTGACCTGATGCCCCCAGTCCTCCCCACCTCCCTGGAGGGGAAATTGCAATTTATATACAAGCCAGGCTGCTGAGTCAGGAAATTTTCCAGCTTGAGCCACACACCTTGGGAGGAAAAATCCAGCCCCAAGTCAGAGTAAGACTTACTGAACCAAATCCTGAGTGGCATCAATTCAACAAGGAGAGGGAAAACTAATATTGTTCCACTAAAAAGTATATGGCAAAACATTTTACAGTACAGCAGGCCATTCAGCCCATCATGCCAATGCCAGCTGTTTGAAAGTTGTCCAGTTCAGTCCCACACAGAGATTTCTCCCCATATCCCTGAACATTAATCATCTTTAAGTCTATGTCCAATTGCCTTGTGAACGTTCCCACAGAATCAGCTTCTATTAGTCTTTCGGGGAGTACATTTTTAACAACCCTCTGTGCGAAACAATTTCTCCTCATTTCCACTCTAGCTCTGATGCTAACCAATTCAGTCTGTCACCTCTGGTTCATTGGACCACTTGTCAAAGGAAACAGCTTTTCCCTTTCTGTTCTAACAAATCCATCATCACTTTCAAAACCTCCATTAGGTCTCCCCTTAGCATTCTCTGCATTAAGAACAATTCCAGCTTCTGAGATCTTTCTACCCACTTGGATTTGTAAATAGGAATGTGGAGGAGCTCAATGTTACCGTTCCAGCCCGTTTGCAGTGGGCCAAGGCCGGCAATACAATGAGACATTGAAGTTTCAGCAGAATGCTTGTCGGTGGCTTTTAATTCAGCCATGGTTCTTTTTATAATCGGACGTGGGACGTGGGCATCACAGGTTAGGTCAGCATTTAATGCCCATTCTTAATTGCCCTTCAGAAGGTGGAGGTGAGCTCCTTTTGTGAACTTCTGCAGACCCTGTGGTGTAGGTACACCCTCAGTGCTGATAGGAAGGGAGTTCCAGGATTTTGACCCAGCAGCAGTGAAGGAACGATGATATATTTCCAATTCAGGATGATGAGTGGCTCACAGGGGAGCATCCAGGTGGTGGTGGTGTTTCCAGGCGTTTGTTACCCTTGTCCTTCTAGATGGTACAGGTCGTGGGTTTGGAAGGTACAGCTGACCTCCTGTTTCCCAACCAATTTCAGCGGTTAGCTGTGATGATGATCTGCTGTGGTTTGTTTCAGCTCCCCTGCTTAAAGGGACCCAGCAAGGGTCAGAGTGGAAGCATTGTGGAGCTGTGTTTGTCCCCTCTGTTTTACGGAGCGGCAGAAAGTTGAGGACACAGCTGATGTGGCTGCTTTTGCTCATGCTACTCCTCCTGTTCCTCATCAAAGGTCCAAGGAAAGGCCGCACAAGTGACTCCCTTGCTGCCGTGAAAGCTGACAGCAGGGAAATGTGGATCAAAGACAAGAAACGGTAGCAGAAATGGCCTCCAAATGAGTGGAAACCACCTCCAAAGTAGTGAAAATCCTCTCAGGACATGCGAGCAAAAGCCTTTCATTTAAACAAAGAAGCAGTCATTTGATTTCAAAGACTCTTTTGCCAGTCAAATTGTAGAGGCGATGGCCTAGTGGTATTATCGCTAAATTATTAATCCAGAAGCTCAGCAAATGCTCTGGGGACCTGGGTTCAAATCCCACCACAGCAGATAGTGGAATTTGAATTCAATAAAAAAATCTGGAATTAAGAATCTACTGATGACCATGAAACCATTGTCGAGAAAAAGTCATCTGGTTCACTAATGTCCTTTAAGGAAGAAAATCTGCTGTCAAGTAACGAAGAAAATTACAGCACAGGAACAGGCCCTTTGGCCCTGCACCGACCATGCTGTCCAACTGAACTAAACTCCCTACCCTTTCAGGGACCATATGCCCCTCATAATCTTGCAGACTTCTATCAGGTCACCCCTCAACCTCCATCATTCCAGTGAGAACAAACCAAGATTCTCCAACTGTTCTTCATAACTAATGCCCTCCATACCAGGCAACATCCTGTTAAATCTTTTCTGTACCCTCTCCAAAGCCTCCACATCCTTCTGGTAGTGTGGCGACCAGAATTGAACACTATATTCCAAGTGCGGCCTATTTAAGGTCCTATAAAGCTGCAACATGACTTGCCAATTTTTAAACTCAATGCCCCAGCCGATGAAGGCAAGCATGCCGTATGCCTTCTTGACTACCTTCTCCACCTGCATTGCCACTTTCAGTGACCTGTGTAGCTGTACACCCAGATCCCTCTGCCTATCAATACTCTTAAACCATTTACTGTATACCCATCTGTATTAGACCTTCCAAAATGCATTACCTCACATTTGTCTGGATTAAACTCCATCTGCCATCTCTCTGTCCAAGCCTCCAACAGATCTATAACCTGCTGTATCCTCTGACAGTCCTCATCGCTATCTGCAATTCCACCAACCTTTGTGTCGTCTGCAAATTTACTAATCAAACCAGTTACATTTTCCTCCAAATCATTTATATATATTACAAACAGCAAAGGTCCCAGTCTGTATCCATCTTGCCAGCTCACCTCTGATCCCGTACGACTTCACCTTCTGCACCAGTCTGCCATGAGGGACCTTGTCAAAGGCCTTACTGAAGTCCATGTCGACAACATCCACTGCCCCACCTTCATCAATCATCTTCGTCACTTCCTCGAAAACTCGATCAAGTTAGTGAGATACGATCTCCCCTTCACAAAACCATGTCGCCTCTCGCTAATACGTCCACTTATTTCCAAGTGGGAGTAAATCCTGTCTCGAAGAATGCTCTCCAATAATTTCCCTACCACTGACGCAAGGTTCACCGACCTGTAATTACCTGGATTATTCTTGCCACCCTTCTTAAACAAAGGAACAGCATTGGCTATTCTCCAATCCTCTGGGACCTCCCCTGTAGCCAGTGAGGATACAAAGATTTCTCTCAAGGCCCTAGCAATTTCCTCCCTTGCCTCTCTCAGTATTCTGGGGTATAACCCATCAGGTCCTGGGGACTTGTCCACCTTAATGTTTCTCAAGACCCCCCAATACCTGCTCCCGTTTGATCTCAACATGACCCAAACTATCTGCGCACACTTCTCCAGACTCATCATCGACCAAGTCCTTCTCTTTGGCGAATACTGACACAAAGCACTCATTTAATACCTCGCCTATTTCCTTTGCTCCACGCACAGATTCCCTCCCTTGTCCTTGAGTGGGCCAACCCTCTCCCTGGCTACCCTCTTGCTCTTTATATATGTATAAAAAGCTTGGCATTTTCCTTAATCCTGCTGGCCAATGACTTTTCATCCTTATGTCCTTATCTGGTCTGGCCTACATGTGACTCCAGAGCCACAGCAATGTGGTTGACTCTCAACTGCGCTCCAAGGGCAACTGGGGATGGGCAATAATAATGGCCAGCCAGTCATGTCCCATGAATGAATTTTTAAAAATTGCACAGCCCCATCAACCCTCACTGTCCTCTCGCCTTTTTCAACTTGATGAATTCCAGGAAGGTGGGAAAACCCATGTGCTCAAAGTTAAAGACAGAATCCAGGGTTAAAACTGCAATTAAGGAGCAATGAACAGTTTTAGGTCAATGTTAGCCCGTCTGGACCAACGGGCTGAAGAACATGCTTGAGTTAAACGCAGAACCTGCTGACCTTTCGAAAGATCAGCAGTCCCTGGTTCTAATTTCTCCCAGACAGAATCACACTTGCCCTGGCAGGTTAAGATTCAGCCCTATAGAGTGAAAAGGCAAGGAAGTAATGTCAAACATTATCAATAACTGGTCTGGCCTCAGCCAGAGCATGTATCCTATGCCTTGAGGAGAACATACCAGAATGATATTGTGAATGAGGGATTTCATTTTTGTGAGGTCAGTAGAGAAGGAGCGGAAGGGTGGCACAGTGGTTCGCGCTCTTGCCTCACAGCACCCGAGACCTGGGTTCGATTCCCAGCTCACTGTCTGTATGTTCTCCTCGTATCTGCGTGGGTTTCCTCCGGGTGCTCCGGTTTCCTCCCACAGTCCAAAGGTGTGCGAGAGAGTCAGGTTGATTGACCATGATAAATTGCCACTTAGTGTCAGGGAGACTAGCAGGGTAAATACATGGGGTTACAGGTATTGGGACTGGGTGGGATTGTGGTCGGTGGGCCGAATGGCCTCCTTCTGCACTGTAGGGATTCTACAGAGTCTACGGAGAAGTTGGGATGGTTACCTTTAGAGCAGGAAACCTCGAGAGGAGATAGGTTAATATCATAAAGGGATCTGATAGAGCAAAGAAGGAGAAATTATTCCCATTGGCAGAGTTGGCAATAACCAGAGGACACAGTTGTAAAATAATTGGTCAAAAATACTGGGGAGAGAAAAGGGGGATTTTTTGCTGATGTTACGAACGGGTCCCTTCTCAACTATTCAAGCTGAGGTTATTAAAATACAAATCATTTCTTTATCAATTGGAATCTTGCCTTGATTTTGTTCCTTTTCACCCACATATATCTCACCCAACATAATGCTCAAATCTAGACAGTTACAGCAGCTCACATGTTTAGCGTTAAAATGTAATCTTACGCATTTGTTTCGTATCATTTGAATCCCGCATCATGAAAATTTAAAGGGGCTTTAAATGCTGGACTTGGGTTTGTGTGTCATAAATTCATTCAACTGGATGTATTTAAAATGAAATGAACCTTTTCAGGAAGGTAGTATCTGCGTAATATTTTTCAATCTAATTTTAGATGTTTGTGTCTTTAGCTTCATTCCGTACTATTCCAGCCAGGAATTGTGCATCGAAAGGCGAGTACGGTTGAGGTAGGGGCTGAAGTTAATTACATTTTGATTAAAGTCAATTAAACCAGCTCAGTGCTTGGGGCAGTTGGAAGGTGGGACTCATGCACATACATACAAAATTCACAGAAACTGACTGATGCGATTCCTGCACATTCTGCCACAAGTACAATCTCCAGTTTATTCCTCTGCTTTTCTTTTCATTTCCTTTCTCCGTACCTCAACCCTCTCCATGTGAAAAAGCATTGGAAAATGATTTTGATTTGATTTGATTTGATTTATTATTGTCGCATGTATTAACATACAGTGAAAAGTATTGTTTCTTGCTCGCTATACAGACAAAGCATACCGTTCATAGAGAAGGAAATGAGAGAGTGCAGAATGTAGTGTTACAGTCTTAGCTAGGGTGTAGAGAAAAATCAACTTAATGCAAGGTAGGTCCAGCTGTTCTTGAGTCAGTTGGTACGTGACCTCAGACTTTTGTATCTTTTTCCCGACGGAAGAAGGTGGAAGAGAGAATGTCCGGGATGCGTGGGGTCCTTAATTATGCTGGCTGCTTTGCTGAGGCAGCAAGAAGTGTAGACAGAATCAATGGATGGGAGGCTGGTTTGCTACATTCACGACCTTTTGTAGTTCCTTGCAGCCTTGGGCAGAGCAGGAGCCATACCAAGCTGTGATACAGCCAGAAAGAATGCTTTCTATGGTGCATGTGCAAAAGTGGTGAGAGTCGTAGCTGACATGCCAATGTCAGCTACGTCAATGTCATGAGGCACAGCGCCTGACGCCTTTCGCTGGAACTTTCATTCATCTTCTCAGTTCTTGTAGTCTTGGTGACAAGGAAATTCAAATTCTTTCAAAGAGAAAGGTCCTTCATACTCTAACTCCCAGCTCAGAATATACTGACAGCTGACATAGACCGTTGCAAGGGGTTCCAGGAGAAGTCCTGAAAAGAAATGTAATCAGAGGGACAATGTACCTGTACCTCTTTTCATCAAGGGTTGCATGCACTCACATGGAGAAAGCTTGTCTCCATTCCACACACATTCTATTGACCTCATTGAATCATAGAATCCCTACAGTGCAGAAGGAGGCCATTCAGCCCATTGAGCCTGCACCGACCTCAATTCCAGCCAGGCCATATCCCCATAACCCCATGCATTTACCCAAGCTAGTCCCCCTGACAATAAGGGGCAATTTGGCCTGGCCAATCCACTTAACCCACACATCTTTGGACTGTGAGAGGAAACCGGAGCACCCGGAGGAAATCCATGCAGACACGGGGAGAAAGTGCAGACTCCACACAAACAGTGACCTAAGCCAAGAATCGAACCTGGGCCCCTGGTGCTGTGAGGCAGCAGTGCTAACCACTGTGCCACCGTGCTGCCCCTGTGCCACTGTGCCATCCCCTCATGTTCTACCCTCATAAAGAAAAAGGACCTGACTAACCACTGACTTAGAACTGCAGCTAAAGGAGGGTCAGTCTGAAAACCACACTTGCAATTGCTTCCAGAACTGATTCGGGCTATTGAATCTATAATAGTGCTGACAGTTTACCCTGCATTAATGAACTGCAAAGAATGGTCACAGATTTCACTGTCTGTCCAAATACTTCCTTAGTCTCCACTTCCATAGCTGGATTTTGAGATATAGCTAGCAGGAGCTTATTTCCCACTGGGAAAGCTGCTTCACAAAATAGACTCAGGGCGTGATTTAATAAAAACAATTCTAAGTGCCGAGCAAGTGAGAAAACGGGAAAGATTCACATTAATTCTTTCTGGCGAGCTGCAATTTGCAACCTTATGGCACTTAGTGCACAAAAAGTGCCAGGATGCGATTCTCGCCAGCAGGGGAAGTGGGTGGAGCCTGAGCTCGTTGGGGAAGCCGGCTGCTGAGCTCTTGGATTGCCATTGCATTGGTGCCCCAATCTCCCAGTATACTGGGAGATCTCCTGCCAGCCCCCCACTCTCACCTGACCTACGGACATAGAGAAACCCCCCCTGCTGCCGATTGCCCCCTGTGCTGATCTCCCCTGGCCACACCCACCACGGACATCCCCCCAGCCAATCACCCCACCAACCACTCCTGTCTGCAGCGCCCCCTTCCCTCCCCGATCACACCCGTCTGCAGAGCTCACTCTCTCCCACCCCTGCAGAGCTCACTCCCTCCCACCCCTGCAGAGTTCCCCTTTCCTCCCTTGTCACCTCCCCAGCAGAGTTCCCTCCTTCCTACCCCTGTGGAGATCCTTCCTCCAGTTATGGTACCCAGTGGACAGTGCCAGGAGGCGCGGTGGGCAGTGCCAGAGTGCCTGGTGGGTAGTGCCAGGCTGACGCTACTCCATGGGCACTGCCCGGCCCTGCCCCTGACCACCTGGGGGTTTCAATGGCCTCCGATACCCCCAGTGAGGCCATCATGTCAGGCATCCGCTGATGGAGTCCAGCTGTGATTCTCACCGGTGAGAAGCTCGACCGGCGAGGGGTAGGAGTACCTGAGCCTGGACGTTGGCATCCAGGACCCACTAATGACATGTTAATCCTGTCATTAATATTGAAATCGGCTTCAGGTCATGAAGCCAATTTTGCCAGCAACACAGGGCTGGTACGATGTGGGGAGGCGGAAACCGGGCGATTTTCCACCTCTCATCTAATCTTACCACCATGCCTCGCTGAACAATGGGCAGTGCGAGGTCGTAAGATCATGACTTCATACTTCTAATGCTGCAAGAGGAATCAACCCAATCACTCACTGTGTAATCTTATCTCAATGGGGAACTACTTCTAAAAAAGGTAGAAGACCAGTTTGAGCAAATAATTTAGCTGCCACAGAACAGGTGGGTGCAGTGGGTGGAATTTTGCATAAAAATGACTAAGTGTTACCTTGGGCTGGATAGCCAGTGTGAGTCCTGTCAGCTCATTCTATTGCAGGGAGCGTGGTATGCACCATCATCAAAAGGGGTGGGGCCTAAAGATGCCAGAAAATCCGGCTGCTCAGCCATTTTTAAATGGCGCCCCAATCACAAATTAAGGTTAAAGGCCACCCTCATAATGTCAGCATTATTGCCCCCGCCCCCCCCCCCCATACCCCCATCATTCCTGGCATCGGCCCCTCCTCTGCACCTGCCCCAACCCCCTCCCCTCACACACATACACACACACACCATCCCTGGCATTGCTCCCTCCCCCCCTCCCCCCAACCGTTGGGGTCACCAATGGGATCTGCCTCTTTTTGGTCCTGCCCCTTGGCAGTACCAACCTGGCCAGGTTAGCACTGCCAGGGTACTGGTGGCAGTGCCAGGGCACTGCCCAGCCATGTCCCTGACCATCTGAGGGCTACACTGGCCTCTGAGACCCAGCATTGTCATCACGTCACCTCTCCATTTTTGGAGACCAGTAGTGATTACCGATGGCGTTACATCACATCGGAGGGTGGGGGCATCTGACCTTCCCAGAAGATGTGGAGATGCCGGCGTTGGACTGGGGTAAACACAGTAAGAAGTTTAACAACACCAGGTTAAAGTCCAACAGGTTTATTTGGTAGCAAATGTGTGGCTTTTGCTACCAAATAAACCTGTTGGACTTTAACCTGGTGTTGTTAAACTTCTTACTGTCTTCCCAAAAGATGCAGCGTTTGGCTGACTTTGAATATTTAAATAGATGTTAATGTATGGTAATCTGGTTCTCTCCCTTGCTTTGCGTGAGCCTGATTATGTTGCCGGCCGGGGGCGGGGAGGATCTCAAACTGAATCACCCTGTCGCCTTATGGACCCCGCGTCAGAGCTTCCGACTAGACCAGGATTTGCACCTGCACCAAATGGGGCGGAAAGTTGCCCCCAGTGTTGAGAAGTAGTTGTCGATGGGGCAAATGGATCGACACTTTTGATCGGTAATTTGCAAAGTAAACATGGATTGACCACAATAAACTCTCCATTCATTTCTGTGTATGGGTGCAGATTTTGACAGTGAGATGATTGTTGAAGAAAAGTATAATTAATGTACTTTTCAGGTTCAGAAAGGGAATAGAAGGAGTTATTGACAACCAGGAACTCTGAAAGGGTCTGGAGAAGAACAGTGTGCCGATTTCATTTGCTCTGTTGACCTTTATTTATTATGGAAATGGAGGCTTTGTTTCCCCTCCACCCCTCCCCCAGCATTCTCCCCTCTCTTGACTCAACACCCTCTCCTCTACCTCAGCTTTCGAAAGCACAAACCTTTCCAGGTACAACCATCTCATGGGCCTAATTAGCATGAGCTTGTAACAGTAAGTGAAACATGGAGCTTTAGTGACCTGAAGAGGAAGCTGTTTGCCAGCTTATATCTGGGGTCAGCCACACAGCCCTGGCCCAAGCTCACAGGGGCTTCCTTTGGAAGGAGCATGCTCCCGGAGCAACAATATTACATACAGTTGTTGGATAGCATACAAAACACTGGCACAGGTCTGACTGCCCATCAGGAGTAGTCTGCTGGCTGTACTTGGGTAAATGCAACTGTTTATCTGAATCGCAATAGAGGCAGGGCAACTCCAGAGTTATCTGTAGCACAGAACTTAGAGGCAAAGCTCATTTATTACGTTAGGACATTCACTCAGAGGGCG
The DNA here is from genome assembly GCF_964213995.1 of Mustelus asterias. NCBI lineage: Eukaryota > Metazoa > Chordata > Chondrichthyes > Carcharhiniformes > Triakidae > Mustelus > Mustelus asterias. The sequence goes on along the minus strand of NC_135803.1, from coordinate 125,750,982 downwards.
CGATCTTACCTGCCGTTCACGCCACGCTCCCACTGCAGCGAGGTTGGAGAATTTGGCGGCCAGCCAAATCTCCGTTCACCGCAGCGGGATGGGAAAATCCCGCCGACACGAATGGTGGTAAGATTCCAACCATGATTTTTTTTAATAATGCTTCCTATGGATTTGAGTTCCAAACTGCAAGAATATTTGTTCGGTCTCCAACAGGCGAGTGGAGAGAGCCACTATGCACAATTTTCTTGCTTCACTGTTACTCAGAGGCAGGTTGCATGGCGACAGTTCATGCCGAACTTTAAAGACTAGGCTAGAGTTGAGGCCACTGCCTCAAAGAGTAACCCCCCCAATCACTCAGCTCAAATGACTATAATATGTCAGAAATTGAGGAGTACCAGTCATTGAAACTGCTGTAAGGTAATTTTGTGATGGAACACAAGCAGGCAATGGGCCACTGCAATTCTAAGAGGCCACAACGATGTCATAACCAGCAGTTTCCTCACTTATTGTTGCACTGTGGGGAGCATTGAGAAAGAGCGCTAAATTCGGCCCCAAAGTACATAAATCATAGATTGTCACAAAGAAGAACCAGCAGGGTAAATATGTACTTGCAGTACGCACTTTTATGAAATTAAATTTGCCTGCAATTTATTCCAACTGTGTTTCAAATCGAGAGATTTGATGGTGAGATAGTGTAGTCTGAGATTTTCACAGATGGTGAGATCTATGGTAATTGAATTAGTGCAGGTGCCTATGTCAAGGCAAGTGTATCTGTGGCACGATGGTGAATGTCTGTCTCAGTGCTTCCAGCTGTCTGCAAAGATGTTCCTGCAGGAATCCCTTTCAGGCTTCTCACCTTCAGCTTCTTAAATCTTAAAAAACAAGCGCAAGGGCAGCCCCTTGAGCCTGTTCAGCGAGTCAATAAGATTATATCTGATCCTCCATCTCAAGATCTCTTTCCTACCCTGTTCCCATTTCAATTGATTCCATTAGTGTTGAAAATCTATTGTTCTCATTCTTCAATTCTGGTGAAGGAGCAGCGCTCCGAAAGCTCATGATTCCAAATAAACCTGTTGGACTTTAACCTGGTGTAGTGAGACTTCTTACAGGGCCCACCCCAGTCCAAAACCGGCATCTCCACCTCATGAATTATGACCAAGCATTCACAGCCCACTGGAGTAGAGAAGTCAAATGATTCAGAAATCTCGAAGCGAACAAATTCTCCTCATTTTTGTCCTAAATGGCCATCCCTTATTCTGATCTGTCCACTGGATCTAGACATCCCAGCCTGGGGAAACAGCATCTAACCTGTCAAACCTTCATGAATTTTACATGTTTCAATGAGAACACTATCCTTCTGAATTTCAGAGACTATAGGTTCATTTTACCAAGTTTCTCCTCATAGGACAACACTTAAACTTGAGGAATCAATCCGGTAAACCTTCCTTTTATCCTCCCTAAGGCAAGTGTACCCTCTTTAGGTATGGATACCAAAATTGTACACACTCAGGTGTGGTCTCAACAAAGGCCTATTCAATTGCAGCAAGACTTCCTTACTCTGATGGTTAAACTCTTTTGCAATAAAAGAGTTTATGCTATCACATAGCGTTTGCTTTCCTAATTAATTGCTGAACCCGGGTATGAACATTCTGCGATTTGTGTGTAAGGGGCCCCATATTCCTCAAGGTACTAACATTTACCAGTCTTAAAATAAATCTTTGTGCCAAGGTAGATACCTTCCAGCTTTGGAGGAATGCAGAGCAGGACAGACACCAGGGATTTGCCATTTGATCCTAGCTGGAGATACTAATGGAGAAAAGAATGTTCTGGAGAAATGATTGAAGGGTTCAAGTTCCTGAAGTGGTTATAGAAAATTTCAAACTGCAGGATATTTTTTTTTCCAAATAACCAGAAATTCAAACCATAAACCACAGATCTGACCTTAGAAGAGGGAATGTGGACACATTTTCATCTAATTATCAAAAATAAGCTACAGGGCGAGACAAAATAGCAAGATACTATGAGAGGATCTAAGTGGAAACTCAACAGGCTTTGTTAAAATAAATGGGACGGAAATTTCTGGCCGTCCACGCTGGCGGAGTTCTCTGGTCCTGCTGCAGTGAGCGGAGATTTGGCTGAGCGCCAAATTCTGCGTCCTCGCTTGCAGCGGCAGTGGGGCATGAACCGTCGGAAAATTCAGGCTGTGATTTGAAAATATGAGGGTCATAATGGTATAAGAGTGCAGTAAAAGTCTTGTTTGAACTATGAAGCAGCCAGATTCACCATAATTATATAAAAAGGGAAAAGCCTGAAATCAGATCTGGTAGTATCTGTGGAGAGAGAAACATAGTTAACTTTCCAGGTCTGCAACCTTTCCACATTAGTAATTATGCTACTGGATTTGTAACCCAGAAGCCTGGACTAATCTTGAGTTCAATTCCCCCCTTATGGCAATCTGAGAATTCAGTGTTTTAAATATCTGGAAGTAATGTGACCATTAAGCTTTTGGGGTTGTTGTAAGTAGCCCAAAGGTGTGCAGGTTAGGTGGATAGGCCATGCTAATTGTCCCTTTGTTCCCTAAGATGTGTAGGTTAGGCGGATTAGCAGGCAAATACATGGGGCTACAGGGATAGGGCCTGGGTGGGATGCTCTGTTTAGAAAGTTGGTGCAGACTCGATGGGCTGAATGTAGGAATTCTATGAAATACTAATTGGCCTTCAGGGAACAAACTTACTGTCTTTACCTGGTCTGACTTATATGTGGCTCCAGTCCCATAATGATGCCTTACACTCTTAACTGCCCTCTGAAGTGGCCTAGCAAGTCACTCAGTCGTATCACACACATTCTCAGAGCAGCTGAGAGTGGGTAATCAACTCTGGCCTTTCTAGTGATGCCCACATCCTGAAAATGAGTTTAAAAAAAACATCCTCACTTGTAGTTAAGAGCAGGATTACCTTTCCCTCAGAGAGCAGTTTATGATCTCGCAAAGGGGAAAATTGCCCATCTTCAGTCAAAAGGATTCGACAATGCTTCCTGGGATTGCGAGAATCTTTCTGAATATTGATTTTAAAAATGCATTTCGAAACACACTGCTAAACCTTTGCAGTTGTAAAAAGGCTTTTTTTCCCCCCACTACGCATTTAATTTGAAAATGGAATGGAAACATGAGAAATTTGTTTGTGGACTAATAATAAATGCAGCTTGCCATCAGAAGCCAACATTTGAAACGGATACAATTACCGCACATTGAGAGAATTCATGTGGTTGCATAATGATGGAGAATGTAGGATCTGATTGATTCTGTGAGAAAAAAGGCCTCAGTAAATTTCTTACAAATATTCGTAGCCCCAGCCAGAAGGCTGACAGCATATTTATCGCGCTGTCAGGAAAATGTTAAAATTCGAATTAAAATTTGAATTGGATTGAGGAACATTCCAAATAAAAGGCATTCATTGCAGAAATATAATATTCCATAATAAACCAATTGCTATTCTAGCCTGCGAATGATTTCCATAACTTGATTTTCAACTGCGTCTCAAACTGCTTTTTGGCGACAATGTTATTTCACCTCCATGCCATCCATCTTGTTTTACAGAAAAGCTTTTGCTCGATGCAGAATGGTGCACTGTATTAAATGCAGCTATTAACTGAGTTGAAATCCTCATGCCCCCACCCGGGAAATTAAACGATGATCCTTTTAAGTCACTGACGAGGATCCAACTCGGAAAAAATTACCTAAGCTGAGCTCAATCAAAGTTTATTTATTATTGTCACAAGTAGGCTTACATTAACACTGCAATGAAGTTACTGTGAAAATCCCCCCTAGTCGTCACACTCACAACGCACCTGTTCGGGTACACTGAGGGAGAATTTAGCACGGCCAATGCACCTAACCAGCGCCTCTTTCTGGACTGTGGGAAGAAACTGGAGCACCCAGAGGAAACCCACGCAGACACAGGGAGAACATGCAAACTCCACACAGACAGTGACCCAAGCCAGGAATTGAACCCGGGTCCCTGGCGCTATGAGGCAGCAGTGCTAACCACTGTGGCACCACGCCACCACTTACACTGTTGTTGGTACGAATCCATGAAAATTCCTGAAAATTCACAACTGACCATTTATTCTGTAATAGCTTAACTTGCTATGAGTAAAATATTCAATTCAACAGCTTCTATTTGTGCTCTGGTCATTTGATTTGGATAGTTTAGATTTTAAAATCCAATCAGTTCCCTGATTATTTTACAAACCCATTCTGGGTTAAATGGTTCCATATGTAGTATAATGATTTGCAAGCTTGGTACAGTGGTTAGCACTGCTGCTGCACTGTTTCACTGTATGTTAATACATGTGACAGTAATAAATCAAATCAAATCAAATCAAATCACAGTGTTAGGGACTCGGGTTCAATTCCGGCCTTGGGTCAGTGTCTGTGTGGAGTTGCACATTCTCCCCGTGTCTGTGTGGGTTTCCTCCGGGTGCTCCAGTTTCATAGAACATAGAACATAGAACAGTACAGCACAGAACAGGCCCTTTGGCCCACGATGTTGTGCCGAGCTTTGTCTGAAACCCAGATCAAGCTATTTCCTCCCTATCATCCTGAAGTACTCCATGTGCCTATCCAATTGCTTCTTAAATGTTCCTAAAGTTTCTGACTCCACTATCCCTGCAGGCAGTCCATTCCACACCCCAACCACTCTCTGCGTAAAGAACCTACCTCGGACATCCTTCCTATATCTCCCACCATGAACCCTATAGTTATGCCCCCTAGTTACCGCTCCATTCACCCGAGGAAATAGTCTTTGAACGTTCACTCTATCTATCCCCCTCATCATCTTATAAACCTCTATCAAGTCTCCTCTCAACCTCTTCCGCTCCAAAGAGAAAAGCCCAAGTTCCCTCAACCTTTCCTCATAAGACCTACCCTCCAAACCAGGCAGCATCCTGGTAAATCTCCTTTGCACTCTTTCCAGTGTCTCCACATCCTTCTTATAGTGAGGTGACCAGAACTGCACACAATATTCCTAATGTGGTCTCACCAAGGTCCTGTACAGTTGCAGCATAACCCCACGGCTCTTAAACTCAAACCCCCTGTTAATGAACACCAACACACTATAGGCCTTCTTCACGGCTCTATCCACTTGAGTGGCAACCTTCAGAGATCTATGGATATGAACCCCAAGATCTCTCTGTTCCTCCACATTCTTCAGAACCCTACCTTTGACCCTGTAATCCACATTTAAATTTGTCCTACCAAAATGAATCACCTCGCATTTGTCAGGGTTAAACTCCATTTGCCATTTTTCAGCCCAGCTCTGCATCCTATCTATATCTCTTTGCAGCCTACAACAGCCCTCCACCTCATCCACTACTCCACCAATCCTCCCACAATCCAAAGATGTGCAGGTTAGGTTGATTGGCCATGCTAAATTGATGAGTAATACATGGGGTTAAGCGTCACTATGTACTGAGGTTCTACCTATCCCCGGTGTTGCGAAGGCTGGGTCTGGCCACACTACCGCCGAATGCTCCAAGTAGTTGAACAATGCCGTACCACCTGTCCTTGATGGAAAAATTTATATGGAAAAACCACAAATCCATCAGGCAGCGGTCTGCGCGTAACATCCTAGAGGCCCTACAGAAAAAGGAGGTGGTGGATCCTGTCGGATGGTTCCCTGAACAGACTGTCGGAGTTATCTGGCAGAATGCCTCATCACCAGATCTTGCAAACGAGCACCAAGATCTTGCTTGGCTGGTGGTGAGAAAGGCCCTCCCCGTCAGATCCTTCCTACACGTCCAGAGTCTCACCCCATCTGCACGCTGCCCTTGAGGTGACCTTGGTGGGGAGGAGACCGTGCTCCACCTCCTTGTGGAATGTGCCTCTGCAAAGAAGGTCTGGTGAAAGATAAGATAGTTTTTGTCGAGGTTCATCCCGAACAGTTCCATGACACAGGACCCTGTGTTCTACAGGCTGTCCCCAGGGACGCACTCCGGTACTAACATCAGGGGTGGAAATCTCCCAAAAAAGTTCTAAGTGTTGAATTCATGTGAAATCTGGAGTAATTCACTGTTTTTTTTCAGTGGGAGTTCAGAGAAGTATCTCCCACACTCTGTGCAATGCAGAAGCCACCAATGTGAATATCATTAAATTTCAGGGGGCGGGGCCTATCCCCGCTGGACAGATTGAAATCAGTGCGCTGAGGGGCCCACTGCGCATGTGATGTCAGTGATGAGATTGGCTCATGCCCAGTGGCTCAGCACTTGATGGCCTCCCGTTTGCTGGCCAGCTCAATCGCTGGCCAACCCCGCGACCCCTGCATCGCCGACTATCCGCTCTCCCACTGCCCCATCGTTGGCCCCCCCCGACCATTCCCGGGCCTAGCCCCCTACCTCCCGGCCTCGATCTCCAGCATCCCCCCCCCCGACAGTAACCCCGCCTAGCACTGCCGACCCCCCCAGCAGGCTGATCACCCCCCCCCCCCCCCCCCCCGACAGACTTCCCCGCCCCAGCCCGCCCTGATCACTGGCCTCCCTCCTTCTCCCACTGATCCCTATGCAGAGTGGCAGCGGGAGCCCCCACCCCAACCGATCGCCCCTTGGCCCCGCCCCATTAGCCCCCACCACCTAGGCCCCGCCCTCTTGACACTACCCTATGCCTGGTGAGCAGTGCCAAGGTGCCCCTGGGCATTGGCACTTTACTCCTTGAGCAGTGCCAGGGGGCTCAGGCTGGCACTGCCAGGGTGCCAATGCCCAGGGGGCTCTCCCACTGCCCAATCCCCTGGGGGGCTCCGATTGCCCCCTTTCACTCCAGCAGTGTCGAGCCGCTAGTTCCGTGAAAATGGAGAGCTACTGTAATCCTTGTTGGAGTGAACCACTCTGGCGGGGGTGGGGAGATGCTAGTGGGCCCGGAGACTTCAGTCCCAGGCCCGCTAATCACATTCAAATGAGATTAACATGACGATGTTGACGGTCTTTGCGCCTCCTCGCCAATTTCCGGCGTGGAGCAGGAAATCTGGCACTGGGAGACACCAGGGGGGGGGGTGTGAACACACGCACGAACCTCACGAATCAGCTGACGCAACAATGGGAGAATCACGGCCCAGATGTTACTAAAGGCTCATCAACTCGGTGAAAGACGTCCTTTGGTCTGCCCGAAACACGTTTGCCTTCCAGTATAAGGAACTGTCCCTGAGTGTTGCAGACTGGCAGATTCCAAAGTCCAGGACTACATGCTAAGGGACGCTCGAAAGCTTGGGGCAGATGCCGCAGAGACCTTTCAAGCACAGTGAATTGAGGGGAACAGAACCTCCGTGGGCCAAATGACTCACTGAATGCATGCAGTAAATATTATATGTATCTCAGTTGTACTGAAACACCTCAGAGTGCAACATTTTCTATGCAGACAACCTTTAAAATAACTGCAACATTTGTAAGATCATTGTAAAATGTCTGAAACGTTTCCTGTACTGTTCTGAAGCATCTCAGAATGCGACTTGATGTATGTAAAGAACCTGAATATTATTGCTTTTTGTGTGATGATCATTTTGGAACGATTGTAATGTCAGATGATAGATTTATGAATAAAATATATTTTTGAAAATACAAAGATCGGGCCTGGATGGGATTGCTGTTGGTGCAGTCTCGCTGGGCCAAATGGCTTCCTTTTGCACTGTAGGGATTCTATGAATCAGTTCCCCAGCTTTTTTTACAACCCCACTGCTGGGTTAAGTTGTTCTTTATATGGTATAATGATTTGCAAGCTTGTTATTATGGTACAACAGTGGGTTCTACTCCAGGGTAACTAGATTGAGTATCAAAGCATTACAACTGCTTCATAGGATTGCATAAAATGCACAGCACAATATTAGGCCATTTGGGCAAACACATTGACACCAATGTTTATACTCCACACAATTCTCCATACAACTTAATTACTTCCTTTTGCCCTACCCCCATTTCCCTCTAGCTCATGTGTGCATGCAGCCTTTCCATTAAACATATCAATGTCATCTGCTTCATTCAGCCCGTGTCTCGGTAAGTTCCACATTCTGAACCGTCTCCCTGGAAAGAAATTTGTTTTTATTCTCTCTTTGAGCTGCTAGCTTCTGCCTTACATTTATGCCCTCGTGTTCTGGATTCAGCCATAAATGAAAACAATTTCCCAAGCATCTAACCTGTCAAGCCACTTCATAATTTTAAACCAAGCTGATAAAGACAACTTAGAATACTGTCAGAGAGCCAAAAGGTTAAATTAGGGGAGACATTAAGTGTTGCAGATGGGAGCAGGAAGTTGCAAGGAGACAGAGACAGATTGAGTGAGTGGGCAAAACCATGGCAGATGGTGTTTAAAAACATGAGGGAAAACATGAAGTCCCAAGAAAGATAAATCGGAGTGAGAAACGAGGAGCTGTGGATGAGCAGAGATTTGGGAATTCAAGTACATCAATCACTTGAAGGCGGATACAAAAACCAATCAAAAAGGCTGATGGAATGTTGGCCTTTATCCCAATGGGGTTGGGAATTACAATGTGGCGGGAGCTATGCTTAACCTGCGGAGAACCCCAGGTCAGGTCCTATATGGAGTATTGCATTCAATTTTGGACATTGAACCTCAGAAAGAACATATTAGCTTTGGGGAAGTGCTGGGTGAGAGCAGCAACTGTGCAGTGCAGACTGACCAGAATAATAGCAGACCTTGGAGGGCTAATTTATGACTAAAGTTGCATAAATGGTTTGCTTTTCCCTTGAGTGGGGAAGATTGATGGGTGATCTGTTAAATATGTTTAATATGTTAAAAAGACTCAATACGGTAAACACAAAGGAACTATTTCCTCAGGTGGGGAAATCAAGATTGATAAGACATAATATTACAATGAGAGTTAAGCCATGTTGCAGGGTAATCAGATGGCAATCTTTTCGCTCAGAGAATTGTAGAAATCTGAAATTCTTTTCACGAAATGGCTCTGGGTTCTGGGAAAGTCATAGCTTTTCAAAACTGAAACTGATTTGATGGTGGCACAATGGTTAGCACTGCTGCCTCAGAGGACCAGCGACCCAGGTTCAATTCTGGCCTCCAGTCACTGTCTGTGTGGAGTTTGCACATTCTCCCAGTGTCTGCGCGGGTTTCCTCCGGGTGCCCTGGTTTTCTCCCACAATCCAAAAACGTGCAGGTTAGGTTGATTGGCCATGATAAAATCGCCGCTCAGTGTCAGAGGAACTAGCACTAAATATGTGGAGTTATGGGAATTACTAGCACTAAATATGTGGAGTTACGGGAATAGGGCCTGGGTGGGATTGTTGTTGGCGAAGGCTATATGGGCCGAATGGCCTCCTTCTGCACTGTAGGGATTCTATGATAGACTTTTGTTAGGCGAGTGTACCAAGGGATATGGAGCTAAGATAGGTAAGCTGATACACCTATCAGCCATGATCTAATGGGATGATGGAGTGGGCCAAAGGGCTTGAATGGCCTACTCCTGTTCCTATATTCATGACTAGTGCTATACTGAAAGCACAACTGCTGATAGATGTGGAGCACTTGGGATCATGATGCTCAGTGTAACCTAACTGGAAGGGACAGGCTTTACAGACCAGCCAGTCTTTTCCATGCTGTTGTTGTTTTGTTTGTATGATAACTAGTATACATAGAAATGAAGTCCCATTTTCTCAGAGTTAATCCTACTCGAGTAACAATTGAGGTTTCTATTCCTAACATATTAGATGTTTGTGTTATTTATTTCAGATGAGGATATTAGCGAGGTTCAGTTTTATGAGATATTGCAGTGAAACAATTCTACACCTGCAAGCAGTTGAATATCCTTTTCTAATTAGACATACATAACATTAATCAAATTAGGCAAATTTCCATTTCAACCTGATCAAAGAATGTAATTATATTGCAAATAGGTTCAATTCACAAAGTCTGAGTGTGTATGAATAACCTGGCATCTTTATCATGCATCAGTGAAATATTAATGCTGGAGTTTAATGAGTGATTTGAATTTTAAATTTAATGAGTTTGAGTTTCCGCGGGGGTTCTCCCAATGATCCAATATAATTCCGACAATAGAACCCCAGAAGCCTTGAAGAGACCATTTATGTGGATTTTCCACTCAAATTACAAAGACAATGGGAAGGATCCCTTATGAAATTTAACCTATATATATATATATGTGTATGATAGATTTTATATCTTACATATTTTTTCATACACATGAAGTGAATAGGAAATCATTGTCTTTGAGAGGTCAGTCTGGTAAAAGAGCAGGAACACTGGAGCGTTGAGTTTCTGCCAAAGATAAACCCTCGTAAGACTGCAGCTGTGAATTTCAATTTATTGCAAATTTACAGCTGTTCTGAATCACAGTGCTCTTTCACATCACCTTGACTACCTCTGCCACTATAGTAATGCAGCATTTAGTTGGTAGCACTGAATCTAAAAGGAAGCTGCCCATGTGTGGAGAACTGAACAGCAATGGGATTAGGTTCGAATGGGATCACTGTTACCAATAGCAACAACTGCGTTGTTTTGGCAATATTAGGAAGTAATACTGCACAGGTTCAAAATTCCACTGACCCGCCCCCATGAATTGCCACAGGGAGTAAAATGTTTACCTTTGCACCAAATTAAAAATGGGCATGGAGCATGAGGTAAAACATCCGACTGGAATCAGCCCCTTTCTTTGTGCTCTGTACTACAGCTCCACATGCTTGTGGCGGGTTTGGTGGTGGATGGAATGGAGAATCTGGTGGGAGCCAAAAAGTCAGAGACCCGCCAGCGTAAAATCACATAGCAATTCTCCCAATGGCGGGTTAATGGCAGGTCACTCTTCACGCTGGCTGGTGGGGTGAATGCCATTTGCATTCAAATACCCCTCACAATTGCTCATTGCAACAACTGTCGACCGGAATCCCGTTGGGTCGTCAATCTTGCGTCACGCAAGCGGGAAATTACATTGGTCTAAAAGCTCGATTGATAAAGAGTGGTGTGCAAAAGATGGTCCACAGTGAGCGGGAAATTTTGAGGTGAATGCAACAAAGCCTTTCTGTCAGTGTTGCACTGCTTGTGATGTCCTGTCAGGTCAGATTAGTTCCTCCCCTCTATCTCCATGCCAAGCTCATCTTCATGGACAGCACTGTGCTGCTGGATCCGTAGACCCTCACCCAATTGGATCAGTACTGTACCTGAGGTTGGGGACTGTAGCTATCTCACCCCTGACCCCCCACCCCAGTGCCACACACCACTGTCTATCTGGACAGCACTGTGCTGCGGGACTCATAGACCCTCACCTAATTGGATCAGTACTGTACCTGGAGTTGAGGAGTGTAAGGATCTCCCCCCTTGACCCCCACCCCAGTGCCACACACCAGTGTCTATCTGAATAGCACTGTGCTGCAGGACTCATGCAGCTACTACAACAAAGGTCTAATGTTCAGACCAGCAGTGGGGTGCGAGGTGAGGCTGGGGGAGGGGCAGTTGGGCTGACAAAGACAAGGGGTGCACTGTGGAAAGAAGTTGTGCGAGGGCAGGATGGGGAAGGGCAAACACAAGGGAAAAAATATGGAAGGAGGGTTGGGGGAAGGGAGAATTCAAGGGGGGAATGTGGGAAGAGTGTCATGTAAGAAAGGGAAGAGAGGAAAAGGGCTCATGATGGTAGGCAGAGGGACAAGGAGGTGAATGATGAGGACAAACAATGGAAGGCAAAGGGAGGACCAAGGGGAGGAAAGCTGGACTCTGACAAGGGTGCATAAACAAGGTGTCCAAGGGGTAGCCTGGGTATTACTGGAAGGAGATGCAAGCAGATTATGGGGTTGGAGCCTGTTACTGTGGTACATTAGGGATGGTTCGCATGAATCTTTAACAGATCGGGCCTGCAGTGGTTTGTGAAGGTCACTGTTGTCCGTAGTCCTCTTTGGAAATAGGAACTAAGTCAAGGCTCCAGTGTAGGTTCAGAAGCTGGCAGACAGGAGTCAGAGAGCGCAGACATTCCTGATGTGAAATGAAAAGGAGTCACAGATGAAAGGCAGTCCAGGTGCTATGTGGACTTCACAGTCTGAAGTCAGGGATAGGAGACAGTGCAGGAGAGCAGCGGGCATGTAGCAGGAGCAATCACTGGAAGTACAGTGTACCCCAGCTGCAGGGGTGGACAAGGGCTGTGTGCTTCAAAGGGAAAATGCACAGCGTGGTGTGAAGGGCTGTCCTACAGTTGCTGCCTCTGGACATGGCGAGCTCTGTATAAGGCTGCAGAGGGTATGGTGATGGTCACAGGAGGCAGCCTGTAGATAGGGAACACATAATACAGGAGGGGGTATGTGAAGTTGGTATTTGGGGAAACACTTTTAAGTTATGTTGCGCACAGCCTCAGACAGGGTGGGTACAGGAGCACGTGTGGTATGGGCACCTCGGAGGTGATAGGCTCAGAGGGAAGGGGGGGAATGTGCACAATGATAGAATCCAGGTCAATTATACAGGATTCAGAACCCATTGTCCAGGAAGAAACAGCAAGCCAGATTTCTAATTTTCTGTTTTGAAAAGGATTGACACAACTCAGTAGCCGCACATCAAAACTCCCAAGGCTATTTAGTGGAAGGCAGGCAGTCTTGGAGAGTGAAGGCTATAGCGAAGGGGGCACAGCTGCATCAACTCTGCCATTGCATCAGTGAAGGAGAGTCATGAGTTAACAATTAATACCATTCATCACTGGTCAAACAGATTCCATTCATTCACCCTGAGCAAATGAGTGCTCATAGTTATGAGTGGAGTTCAGAGCCACATTGATTCAACTATGAAATTCACAAGTTCTCACCCTTCAAGGGCTCCAGATGTCACATCTGAGGAACCTCTATGTGTATGCTAAAATCTCGAGGTAAGGATGCATGAGGAACAATAATCTAAGATGTAAGATCATTTTCAGGTTGGCAGACTGTAACTAGTGGAGTGCACAGGGATCAGTGCTGATGCCTCAACTACTTATGAAGAGATCTTATTGCAGCCAAATTAGCTGACATTATGAAAATAGACAGGAGAGCAAGTTCTGAGGAGGATACAAAGAGTCTACAAATGGATATTGATATGTTGAGTGAGTGGGCAAAAATTTGGCAGATGGATTTTAATGTGGGAAGATGTGAGGTTGGCAGGAAGAATAGTAAAGCAGAACATGATTTTAATGGAGAGGGACTGCAGAATGCTGCATTACAGAGGGATCTGGGTGTCCTTGTACATCAATCACAAAATGTCAGCATGTACGTATAGCAAGTAATTAAGAAAGCAAATAGAATGTTGGCCTTTATTGCAAGGAGGATGGAGTATAAAAGTAGGGAAGTTTTGCTACAACTGTACAGGGCATTGGTGAGACCAAAACTAGACTACTGCCTGCAGTTTTGATCACCCTACTTAAGGAGGAACATACTTGCAATGGGGACAGTGCAGAGAAGGTTCACTATGCTAATTCCTGGGATGAAAGGATTGTCTTGAGGAAAGGCTGAGCAGGTTGGTCCAATACTCATTGCAGTTTAGAAGAATGAGAGGTGAACTTATTGAAGCATGTACAATTCTAAGAAGGCTTGACAGGGGAGATGCTGAGAAGGTGTTTCCCCTCGTGTGCAATATAGAAATTGGGGGCACAGTTTTGAAATAAAGATTCTCCCATTTAATATGGAGATGAGAAGGAATTTCTTCTATTATAGGATCATTATTGTTTGGAATTCTCTCTCCCAGTGATTATTAAAGGCTGAGTCATTGAATATATTGGACATATTTTTGATTGACAAGGGAGTCAAGGGTTATGGGAAGCAGGTAGGAGAGTGGAGCCAAGGTCAAATCAGATCAACCATGACTTTATTAACTGGCAGTGCAGGCTTGAGGGGCCGAATGGTCTACGCCTACTCCTATTTATTATATTCTTACAGCAGAAGTAATAATTCTACTCTGTGTTGCTGACTTTTGACAGGTTTAAGGCCTAGATGTGCTTGTTGTAGGATGATGATCTGTACACACTCAAGGCAGGACAAGTATCATGCCATGAAAGGAATTGTTAAATTTTGTATTTTAAAAGCTGAAATGTACACCAAAGCAAATTACATTGAAAGTGTGGCATATTAGAATCTATATTAGGTAATCAATGTACTGTAAAATAGACCACTTGTGATGTCGGGCGGGCATACCCATCTGCTTTGTTCGTTAGTTATGTCGTCTGCCATTGCTCAATTTATTTTGTAGGAACCATCAGTCTTCATTGAGTATCTACTATCATATTCAGTTCAGATCAGCATCATCTAAATTGAATCTGATTGGTAGTGTATTTGTGCTTGAGCACTACAACATTCTACTAAGTCTGTGCTATTACTCCGATTTACTGAACTAGACAGACTTACAGACCAGTCCCCCAGGGATGGGCACACAGGTTTGTAAAATTCAATGGCAATGTTTATGCAGTTATTGTAGACAGGTTATGGCAGTTCAGTATATGTGGGTTGTCATATTTTACAGAGGAATATCGCTGAATACAGTTGGTAAACAACTGTTCTATTTCAAGCGTTGGAATTTTATTCTATTAAGTAGGTTAGGTGGATTGGTCATGCTAAATTGCCCCTTCATGTCAAGGGGACTAGCAGGGTAAATATGTGGGGTTACGGGAATAGGGCCTGGGAGAGATTGTTAGTGAAGGTTTGATGGGCTGAATGGCCTCTTTCTGCATTGTAGGATTCTATGATTCTATCGAAACATATCATTCTATAATCAGATTAATGGATATTTTCAAGCATCCTTCAAGCAAGATTCATTCCTGACTGAGCTTGTTAAATCATTTTCTGACTAATCCACAATGGGCATGTAGATATGGCCAGGAGCATTAGATAAAACAAATATAATGGCCAGAATTCTCTGACCTCGCCAGCGGCTGGGATTCTCCGGTCATCCTGCTGTGAATGGGTATTTGGCTGAGCACCAAATAGGATTTATAATCACCTAGAAAGGAATAATTTGATTAGGGATAGTCAGCACGGTTTTGTGAAGGGTAGGTCGTGCCTCACAAACCTTATTGAGTTCTTTGAGAAGGTGACCAAAGAGGTGGATGAGGGTAAAGCGGTTGATGTGGTGTATATGGATTTCAGCAAAGCGTTTGATAAGGTTCCCCATGGTAAGCTTTTGCAGAAAATACGGACACATGGGATTGAGCGTGATTTAGTGGTTTGGATCAGGAATTGGCTAGCTGTAAGAAAACAGAGAGTGGTGGTTGATGGGAAATATTCATCCTGGAGTTTAGTTACGAGTGGTGTGCCGCAGGGATCTGTTTTGGGGCCACTGCTGTTTGTCATTTTTATTAATGACCTGGGTGAGGGCGTGGAAGGATGGATTAGTAAATTTGCGGATGACACTAAAGTCGGTGGAGTTGTAGACAGTGGGGAGGGAAGTGGCAGGTTACAGAGGGACATAGATAGGCTGCAGAGCTGGGCTGAGAGGTGGCAAATGGAGTTTAATGCGGAAAAGTGTGAGGTGATTCACTTTGGAAGGAGTAACAGGAATACAGAGTACTGGGCTAATGGTAAGATACTTGGTAGTGTGGATGAACAGAGGGATCTGGGTGTCCATGTGCATAGATCCCTGAAAGTTGGCACCCAGGTTGATAGGGTTGTTAAGAAGGCGTACGGAGTGTTAGCTTTTATTGGTAGAGGGATTGAGTTTCGGAGCCAGGAGGTCATGCTGCAACTGTACAAAACTCTGGTGCGGCCGCATTTGGAGTATTGCGTACAGTTCTGGTCGCCGTATTATAGGAAAGATGTGGAAGTGTTGGAAAGGGTGCAGAGGAGATTTACCAGGATGTTGCCTGGTATGGTGGGAAAATCGTATGAGGAAAGGCTGAGGGGCTTGAGGTTGTTTTCGTTAGAGAGAAGAAGGTTAAGAGGTGACTTAATAGAGGCATACAAGATGATCAGAGGATTAGATAGGGTGGATAGTGAGAGCCTTTTTCCTCGGATGGTGTTGGCTAGCACGAGGGGACATGGCTTTAAATTGAGGGGTGAGAGATGTAGGACAGATGTTAGAGGTAGGTTCTTTACTCAGAGAGTAGTAAGGGCGTGGAATGCCCTGCCTGCAGCAGTAGTGGACTTGTCAACATTAAGAGCATTCAAATGGTTATTGGATAAACATATGGATGATATTGGAATAGTGTAGGTTAGAGGGGCTTTAGATTGGTTCCACTGGTCGGCGCAACATCGAGGGCTGAAGGGCCTCTACAGCGCTGTAATGTTCTATGTTCTAAATGCTCCATGGTGGGGCGTACGACATTGGAGAATTCCAGCCAATGTAAAGTTTTATGTAAATCCAATAAACCAGGCGGTGCTCAGTGTTGAGACCTGATGGTGCAACCTGATAAAAGGTCACAACCCTAAATTGTCAATTCTGGGCCCGATTTTACCATCGTGTTGCGCCTGTTTTCGGGCACGAAATCTTGGTAAAGTTGTGCGTGAGGCGAGTAGCGCGATCTCCGCCTGCCTCCACGCCGGTTCCCCCTTTACCAAGGCCCGAAAATTGCCGCGATCGGGACCGTGCCTGAAATGGGCACGACGGCCATTTAAATGCATTTGCATGCATTTTAAATTGACTTAATGAACTGCACGCCCAACTTTACTGGCATTTCTCCCTTTACCACCACGTTCGCCCATCCGGAATCGGCGCAAAACAGACATGCCCCACAAATGTCCGATTCGGACGCTCCATCAGTGAAGAGGTAGGTGCATGGCGTCCGACACCTCTCCGCTTGAGATAGCTGGGGGAGGGAAAGGGGGTCCACTGCACTCTGCCTGAGATCAGTGGGGGGGAAGGGGGGTCTGCTGCACTCTGCCTGAGATCAGTGGGGGGGTGGGGGGGGGGGGGGGAAGGGAAGGGGGGGTCCGCTGCCATTCTGCCTGAGATCCGTGGGGGGGAGGGAGCCGCAATCGGTCTGGGTGGTGGGGGAGTGGGGGGAGTGGGGAGGGGGGGAGGGGGGGTTCAGTAATGTTGGGGGGGGGTGGGGCAATGTCTGTGAGGGCCAAGAAGCATGATCCGGCCTGGAAGGGATGTGACAGTGGGGCCGCATTCTATCGTTTTTTTCTGCACATGTGCGGTTGGAGGCACCGATTGGAGCTGCAGGGTTTCGGGCAAGCTTAGCCTCGCCCACAGACTTCTGCAGCGCAATTTGGAATCGCTGATATTTTTTCAGGCAGCGTGCGCTTGGGGGCGCCTGAGAATGGGTCTAAAAGTCGGATCTGAAACACTCCCAGTTTCAAGTCTGCCCAGCACTTAGAATCAAAATGGTAAAATAGAGCCCTCTGTTTCTCTCTCCACAGATGCTGCCAGACCTGCTGAGAATTTGCAGTCCCTTCTGTCTTTATTTCAGATATGATGTGGAGATGCCGGCGTTGGACTGGGGTGAACACAGTAAGAAGCCTCACCACACCAGGTTAAAGTCCAACAGCGCTGCGAAAGCTTATGGTATTTGCTACCAAATAAACCTGTTGGACTTTAACCTGGTGTTGTGAGACTTCTTACTTTATTTCAGATATCCAGCCGTATCTCGTTTTTATGTTAGTATTCAGTATTAAAAATTTGTGAAGACAAAATCAAAGCAAGTCCTCAGTTCTTGGAAGAAAGAGGAACAGTAACTGGAAAAGTAGATGGATTTAGACCATTATTCAGGAGGGGAGTCAAAACCAACCCGATTATCTCATCATACGTTATGTATTTGCACTCCCTATCTCCTGCCCATTTTATTCACACATCCACTCTGCCAAAGCAGATACCCTGTGTCAAATTAACAATGATTTTTTTCCAATAGGCTTTTGGAACATTCACCTAAAAAAAAGCTGCACATTAAATTCAATTCCAACACAATCTCAGATTGTTGGTGGGTTTCAGAGTAGTCATCACATTGTAAATTGATTTTTCCCTGTAGTTTTATACTGCTCGAAAACTTTTGATTATTTTTTAAACGCTAGTCGATCCTTGAAATTGTCCAGCACTACAGCATCTACTCAAATGCTAATAATTTTATGGGCTTTAATTCCAATTTTAATATGAATGTTTAATACATTGTAAAATTAGGAACTTCTTTGCAAATTATCTGGTCCCATGTTCCAGTGTATTGTGGTTAGCTATTTTAGCCATACAATAGTTATGACATCAGCTAATATCCAAATGCACCATCATACAATTATAGAAATTCATCACATTTTAAAATTCCTCTGAAGCTGACCCATGTTGGTGTTTATGTCAACACATTTTATAACATAAGCTCACCAATGACAAAATCCACAGTTGGTAGCCTCCGCCACTATCAATGATGACACAAAGGATAAAAAGCATAACTGGACTGCAAATCAATTTTTAGTGAACAACACAGAGCAAGGGACACTGAGCAAGTATGAGAATTGGAACTGCCCTGGTCACAATACAATGTAATCTGGCCAAATCATCAATAGGTATGACAAAAGGCTACAATGTTTTGAATGGAGATTGTTCGTCCTTTTCTTCCCCAAGCACAGAGCACAAAATGACAATTTAGAATCTTACCAGAGTCCGCGAAGTTAAATAAATTCTGTTTGCAATAGAAAGTGCTCTACATAGAACATAGAACATTACAGCGCAGTACAGGTCCTTCGGCCCTCGATGTTGCGCCGACCAGTGAAACCAATCTAAAGCCCCTCTAATCTACACTATTCCAATATCATCCATATGTTTATCCAGTAACCATTTGAATGCTCTTAATGTTGACGAGTCCACTACTGCTGCAGGCAGGGCATTCCACGCCCTGACTACTCTCTGAGTAAAGAACCTACCTCTAACATCTGTCCTATATCTCTCACCCCTCAATCCGAGGAAAAAGGCTCTCACTATCCACCCTATCTAATCCTCTGATCATCTTGTATGCCTCTATTAAGTCACCTCTTAACCTTCTTCTCTCTAACGAAAACAACCTCAAGTCCCTCAGCCTTTCCTCATACGATCTTCCCACCATACCAGGCAACATCCTGGTAAATCTCCTCTGCACCCTTTCCAATGCTTCCACATCTTTCCTATAATGTAGCGACCAGAACTGTACACAATACTCCAAGTGCGGCCGCACCAGAGTTTTGTACAGCTGCAGCATGACCTCATGGCTCCGAAACTCAATCCCTCTACCAATAAAAGCTAACACACCGTATGCCTTCTTAACAACCCTATCAACCTGGGTGCCAACTTTCAGGGATCTATGCACATGGACACCCAGATCCCTCTGTTCATCCACACTACCAAGTATCTTACCATTAGCCCAGTACTCTGTATTCCTGTTACTACCTTCATGATTGTGCTAACACACCTTAGCATTCTTTTTCGATTGCAATTTCTCCCAATGTGGAGTCCCAGTACTGCTGGAGTTTGGATTTGGACATGCGGTCAAAGTATGGAATTTTCGCACTATAAATTAGTCTTTTTTTTGGTAGTTGGGCAGTATTGAGTTAATGCTGCTCAGGAAACTGAGGGCAACTGCTGTAGAATGGTCTTTGTGCATGCACCAAGAGGACCGCCCAAGTCAGGTATAACATCGGAGAAACATATTTTAAAGCTCCTTCCACTGTCTCAACCTTAACATCAGCTTGAGAAGGGACAGCTCTACAACTTCAAGGTGATCTATCTTTCACCCACAAGGGCTCTTTTTATAGTGTAAGAAAGGCTGTCAAATATTGGCTAATTTTGAGCTATGAACTCATGCTTACGGGTGTTGAAACTGCCCAAACTGTCAGTACTTTAATTAGGACCTTCCAGCCATCAGTAGCAGATGACTTCTATCCCATTGTTCTGGATTTGATTTAAATCCATGTTGCAGAAGTGAATGATGGTGCACTGATTTATTACAAAGCTGACTTCCCCTCCCCCCTCCCTGGTCCTCAGTGCAATTTTCAGCACTAACATGATGCAGCAGCTACCACCAGTAATACAATTCACTCACAGGTAATTGTGGCTCAGTTCGGGGAAAATTGTTCTACATGGCTTTCTAAGCACATTGATCAATTCCCTCAACTGTGCCGTCTACATTTTCTTGGGAAGAAATACAACACTGTGGCCACGGCCCAGTTTTTCAAGCAAGATCATTGTGGGAAATAAATATTGAATATGTGCTATTCTATGGAAATTGGATGATCAGGATACTCCTTCTAGAATTTGGTGATAAATAAAAAGCAAAGTTCCCACAATGTTCATGTTCTGTTGCTGGTTCCTGATTTTAGTTGGCGGTTGTAGGGCAATAGAAAAGAGTCATTCAATTGCATATTAAAAGTCAGGTACATAATCAATCCTTGACAAGGGAAGCACAGGGAAGGGAAGGGCAGCACGGTAGCACAGTGGTTAGCACTGCTGCTTCACAGGGCCAGGGACCTGGGTTTGATTTCCAGCTTGGTTCACTCTCTGTGTAGAGTTTGCACATTCTCCCCGTGTCTGTGTGGGTTTCCTCCAGGTGCTCTGGTTTCCTCCCACATTCTGAAAGATGTGCTGATTGGGTGCATTGACCCGAACAGGTGCCGGACTGTGGCAACTAAGTGAATTTCAAAGTAACTTCATTGCAGTGTTAATGTAAGACTGACTTGTGACTGATAGCTAAACTTTAAGCTTTATGATTAGAACTGTTCAAATAATCTTTCCCTTATTCTGCTTTTCTTGTTTATAAGTATTCAATGATGTTTGTTTGCAGGTATAGTACTTAATTTCTCAACAAAATGGATGCCAAACATTCAAATTTAATAATGCTGGGAGAAGGAAAGTATAAATGTCTGGTGGATCTAAATAGATAGATAGATACATTGCACATTGTAATGGACCTCTGGTTGTAGAAATGTGGTGGTGTGGCCCCTTTAAGGGGACGCTCCCTGAGGGCCACATGGTCGGGCCAGACCCTATGGAATGTCAAGGCGGGAAGCTGAGGCACTCGAGCGCGAGTATCCCAGGTCAGGGGGAGGGGTGGGGGGTATCGGCAATTGGGGTCAGGAAGGAGTAGTGTACAGTAGCATTATATCCTGCCAGACCCTATTTGTATATACAGTTAATTGTTGCATTGGCAATAAAGTCTTTTTGTTCTGAAGCCCCCTCGAGTGGCCCTCGATTTATTACAAGAACGTTTTCCAATTTGTTGAATTGAACATGGTACCATTTTGTAGAACAATTGTTTTCATCTGCAGAAAATAAAATTCAGAAAATGCATCGCCAAAAGCTTTGGGAGCAAAAGTCGTTGTGACCATTTTCACGTATTGTATATTTTTGGGAGAGATCACAACTTCTCTAGAATGCAATGATTACTGGACAAGAAAATTTACTGCACAATTCCTTTCAGATAACAAATTTGCCTTCACAAATCACAGTGATGAGAGACCCAGGAAGAAAGGGAGGGAAACAAGGAAATAGCTGATATCCTGATATAAGAGATAGGATAGCCCTGAAAACAGGCACAGCAATTGCAATGCTCGATTAACCCACACCCATTGATTGCAAAGCAGGCAGCATAGCAACATGAGCTCGATGTGCTGCTAGCATTAACCATGCTCTTCATTAGCTGGACTCATTAGGAGAGGGATCAATACTGTGACTGGCTGATATCAATTTCAAGCTAGCTAGCTGGAAATTGTGTTTGACGAATGGCCTGGGAAAGAGTGAGGAATGGCACGGCAGAGGAGAAAGGACGTTCCAAGATTTTCAGGTGCTGCGCTGTTCATAACTTCATAAGATATAGGAGCAGAATTAGGCCATTTGGTCCATCGAGTCTGCTCTGCCATTCGATCATGGCTGATATGCTCCTCATCCACATTTTCCTGCCTTCTCCCCATAACCCTTCAACCCATTACCAATTAAAAATCTGTCCAACTCCTCCTTAAATTTACTCACTGTCCCAGCACCTACCACACTTTGGGGTAGCAAATTCCACAGATTCACAACCCTTTGGGAGAAGTAGTTTCTCCTCAACTCTGTTTTAAATTTGCTACCCCTTATCCTAAGACTATGATCTTTCGTCGTGGAATGCCCCACAAGCGGAAGCATCTGATCCACGTCTACTTTATCCATATCTTTTATCATCTTGTATATCTCAATTTGATCTCCCCTCATTCTTCTAAATTCCGAGAATATAGGCCTAAACTGTTCAATCTCTCTTCATACGACAAATCCCTCATCTGGAATCAATCTAGTGAACCTCCTCCGAACTGCCACCAATGCCATTACATCTTTCCTCCAATAAGGGGACCAAAACTGGGCACAATACTCCAGGTGCAGTCTCACCAATACCTTGTATCATTGCAACAATACTTCCTTACCTTTATATTCTATTCCTTTAGCTTTAAATGCCACCATTCCATTCACTTTCTTTATTATCTGCTGTACCTGCATGCTAATTTTCTGTGACTCAGGAACGAGGACACCCAGATCCCTCTGCACCGGAGCACCCTGAAGTCTCTCCCCATTTAGATAATAAGTCGCCTTCCCAATTTTTGACCAAAATGTATGACCTCACACTTATTCACGTTAAACTCCATCTGCCACATTTTGGCCCACTCTCCTAAACTTTCTGTATCCATTTGTAAGGTTCTTATTTCCTCATTGCAACTTACTATCCCACCTATTTTTATGTCATCTGCAAATTTGGCTATAGAGTCTTCTATCCCTGTATCCAAGTCGTTAATATAGATTGTAAATAGCTGGGCCCAAGGACTGAACCCTGTGGCACCCCACTATTACTTCTTGCCATCCAGGAAAAGACCCATTTATCTCAACTCTCTGTCTTCTGTCCATCATGATGTGGAGATGCCGGCGTTGGACTGGGGTGAGCACAGTAAGAAGTCTCACAACACCAGGTTAAAGTCCAACAGGTTTATTTGGTAGCAAATACCATTTGATGGTATTTGCTACCAAATAAACCTGTTGGACTTTAACCTGGTGTTGTGAGACTTCTTACTGTTCTGTCCATCAGCCAGTCACCTACCCAAGCTAATAAATTACTCCCAATGCCATGTGATCTAACCTTGTGAATTAACCTTTTGTGCGGCACCTTATCAAGTGCCTTCCAGCAGTCCAGATATACTACATCTACAGGATCCCCATTATCCACTTTGCTTGTTACATCCTCAAAGCACTCTAGCAAATTAGCCAAACATGATTTGCCTTTCATAAAACCATGCTGACGCTGATGGATAGCGTTTTGACTTTCCAAATGTTCTGATATTGCTTCCTTGATAGTTGATTCTAACACTTTCCCAACGACAGATGTTAAATTAACTGGCCTGAAATTTCTCACATTTTGCCTCCATTCCTTTTAGAATAAGGGCATTACGTTCGCATTTTCCAATCCACTGGAACAAAGAAAATTACAGCACAGGAACAGGCCCTTCAGCCCTCCAAGCCTGCACCGACTATCTGCCCGACTTAACTAAAACCCCCTACCCTTCCAGGGACCATATCTCTCAATTCCCATTCCATTCATGAACTTGTCAAGACACCCCTTAAAAGTCACTGCCGTATCCGCTTCCACTAGCTCCCCCGGCAACGAGTTCCAGGCACCCACCACTCTCTGTGTAAAAAATCTGCCTCGTACATCTCCTTTAAACCTTACCCCTCACACCTTAAACCTGTGCCCCCGAGTAATTGATTCTTCCACCCTGGGAAAAAGCTTCTGACTATCCACTCTGTCCATGCCTCTCATAATTTTGTAGACTTCTATCAGGTCTCCCCTGAATCTCCGTCGCTGCAGTGAGAACAAATCAAGTTTTTCCAACCTCTCCTCATAGCTAATGCCCTCCATACCAGGCAATATCTTGGTAAATCTCTTCTGTACCCTCTCCAAAGCCTCCACATCCTTCTGATAGTGTGGCGACCAGAATTGAACACTATATTCCAAGTGCGGCCTAACTAAGGTTCTATAAATTTGCAACATGACTTGCCAATTTTTAAACTCAATAAAAATTGAAACTTTCCCATGTCCAGGGCATTTTGGAATATTATAACCAATGAATCCACTATCTCCGCCGCCACTTCCTTTAATACCCTACGATGTAGGCCACCAGCCCAGGGAACTTGTCTGCCCTCAATCCCAATAGTTTGCTGAGTACCTTTTCCCTATCTGGAGATCTTGCCCTAAATACTTGAATGCAGTACTGAGTAAGCCCTGAGTACTTGAATGCAGTGCCGCAAGAAGTTCAATGATGTCACCCAAGTGGACAAGGTCAATGAATGTATCTTCATAGAATCAGAGAATGGTTACAGCACCGACAGAGACCATTCAACCTGCCACGTCATATCAGTTCTCTGCAGGAGGAACTCCACTAGTCCTACTCCTCTGCCTTTTCCCCATTGACTTCAAACATTTTCTACTCAGATAATTATTCAATTTCTTCTTGAAAGCCACAATTGAATCTTCCTCCACCACACTTTCAGGCAGTGCATTCCAGATCATAACCATTCCCCATGTAAAAAAATTGCTTGGAAAGGTGGCAAGGTGGCACAACAGTTAGCACTGCTGCCTCACAGCACCAAGGTCCCAGGTTCAATTCTAGCCTAGGGTTACTTACTGACTGTGTGGAGTATTCATGTTTTCCCTGTGTCACATGGGTTTCCTCTGGGTGCTCTGGTTTCCTCCCACACTCCAAAGATGCGTGGGTTAGGTTTATTGGCTATGCTAAATTGACCTTAGTGTTAGGGGGATTAGTAGGGTAAATGCGTGGCATTATGGGAATAGGGCCTGGGTGGGATTGTGGTTGTTACAGATTTGATGGGCCGAATGGCCTCCTTCTGTACTGTGGGGATTCTATTATTCTCTTGTAGCCCTTGGTTCTTTTGCCTTAGTTGGTCCTCTGGTCGTGGCCCTTCCACCAGTGGACAGAATCGCTCCCTATCTATTTCTTCCAGCTCCTTCATGATTTTGATTTAATCAAAATCTCATGGGTCTCAATCAATTCTTCTCTGAGGAGAACAGCCTCAACTTCTCCATTGTATCCACATAATTCAATTCCTTCACTCCTGGAGCCATTCTCAAATCTTTTCTGCATCCTTTCAAATACCTTCATTTCCTTCCAAAAGGCCAACTAAGTATCAAACAAATTATGTCAACCCATGACCCTCCACCCACCACACTTTACACTTAGGGAGGCAGTGGCGCAGTTTTATTGTTGCTGAATTAGTAACTCAGCGACCCAGGGTAACGCTCTGGAATGCATGTTCCAATCCCATCATGGCAGATGATGGAATTTAAAACTCAATTATACATTTGGAATTAAAAGTCTGATGATGATCATGAAACCATTGCTGATTGTCAGAAAAACCCATCTGGTTCATCTAATTTCCTTTAGGGAAGGAAACCTGCCATCCTTACCTGGTCTGGCTTATATGTGACTCCAGACCCACAAATGCACAGCAATGTGGTCGACTCTGAAATGCCTTTTGAAACGGCCCAGCAAACCACTCAACCACTTCAACGAAACAAAAAGGAATGAAACCAAACAGACCACCTGTTATCAACCTAAGCACCAGAAACGATAACAGCAAACCCAGTACTGTTGACCCTGCAAAGTCCCCCTTCTTAACATCTGGGGGCATGTGCCAAAATTGGGAGAGTTGTCACACAGACTAATCAAGCAACAGCCATCATACTCTCGGAATCATCCCTCACAGATAATGTCCCGGATACTACCATCACCATTCCTAGATATGTCCTGTGTTACCGGCAGGGCAGACCCAGCAGAAGTGACAGCACAGTGTACAATCGGGAAGGAGTGGCCGTGGAAGTCCTGAATATTGACTCTGCACCCTACGAAGTCTCATGGCATCAGGTCAAACATGGGCAAGAAATCCTCCTGTTGATTACCATGTATCGTTCCCCCACAACTGATGAGTCAGTATTCCTCCATGTTGAACACCGCTTGGAGGAAGCACTTGGGGAGCAACGGTGCAGAATGTCCTCTAGGTGAGGGACTTCAGTGTCCGTGATTGTTACAAAGTCTGCCTATCCTTAATATTTAAAATTGAAAGGTCACCAAGATCATATCAGATGCAAGTGAGGATATTGAGTGAAGCAAAACTAAAACTGCAGAGGCACTGACCATAATGTCTCACTTCTCTATGGGCGGCATGGACAAGTTGGGCTGTTTCCATGCTGTAAACTTCTATGGGTCTTTAGGTATGATGGTGAGGCTGGAGGACTGGAGAATTGCAAATGTTACACCCTTGTACAGAAAAGGATATAAGAATAAGCATCGCAACTGCAGGCCAGTCAATTTAACCTTGGCGGTGGGAGAAACTTTTAGAATCAATGAAATGTAACAAAATGTAAAAAAACTTGGACAAAAATGTCACGTCCATGACACATGACTGAGATCGCAAACTATTTAAATCAAACCTTACTTTCTGCTTATTTAAAAATGGACTTTGTTGCTGTACTTCATATGATTTGCAAGTTGGCTGCAGTCCTGGAAACTTCCAGCAGTAATTACAGAACAAAGCTCAACCTTCATCATTGTGGAATCTCGCATCGGTCATTGTGTAGACCCATTGCAATCAATGAAACAAGAGAGCAGCGGACTGTCTCCCCAGCCTGGACTTATAACTCAAAGCTCATTACACCTGCAGTGGCACTGATAACCACCATCTATCTCCTAAGATCAACAATGGATTTCGAACAGGCATAACAACTGATTGTTACCCTGAAACTGACTCATCAATGGGCAGCATCACATGACCAAAGCTTCTTTTGGAATGTTTTAATGTTACATTCCTGGACTCGCAGTTCAGACTGCTGTTAGCTCTGGAACCCAGGCTGACAGCGAAGCCTTCCTCAAGTCGAAACCCCCTCAGTGCCTGATTCTTTGGAAGATTCCTTCCATCGCCTGTTCAGCAGACCAGGTCCTGCTTATCTTGCTGTGTCACCACCAAATTTGAATTAGGCAATTACAATTTCAGCTAGCTGAACCCACCTGAACTTTAACTCCCATGCGAAGGAACTGGACTCTGACATTCATGTGAATTTAAATACATTTTTTTTGAAGTTATTCCTAGTTGTAAAACGTTTTTCTTTCCCATCTCCTTCTCGTGTGCTTGTTTGTGTATATGTAATTGTGCCAGCCTCGAGATTTGAATATATGAATAAGCAATACCTCTGATTTAACCCGAAAGAGAGTTTGTTGCAAATCACTTTGACAGCAAGAACTATGAAGTTCAGTTTGCATCTCTTCCCTGTCTATAACACTGAGTAAAACCAACACAGATTTGTTAAAGTTAAATCAGGTTCTTTGTTAAGCTAATAGAGAGGGTTAATGAGGGTAATGCGATTGATATGGTATACATGGGTCGGAATTCTCCCCCAAAAATTCTAAGTATCAAATTTGCATGAAAACAGGAGAAAATCACGTAGGTTTTTTCAGCGTGAGTTTCAAAACGAATCTCCCATTTTCTGTTCACTGCAGAGAGCACCAGCGTGATTCACTCCAGGATTCAGTAGGTGGGGCCTATCCCCGCCTGGGAGACCGGCAGCATAGCGCTGAGCAGGCCACTGCGTGTGCGCCGATCTGTCAGCGCTGAGATCGGTGCATGCGCATTGTTTCCGTACTGCCGGCCTCCCAATTATTGGCCAGCTCGATTGTTGGACCCCAACCATTTCCTGGCCCAGCTGCCATCATCCCCCGCAGCCCCGGTCCCCTGCTCTCCCCAATCCCCCTCCCCCCTCCTTCACCGGCAGTCTCGCCCCCTCTCCCCCGCAGTCCTGACTCACCCTCTGGCGGCATCTCCAGCCCCCCCCCCCCCCGCAGCATGCTGACCCCTCACATCCCAATGGCCAGGCCCAATCACTGGCCTCCCTCCCCCACTGATCCCTATGAAGAGTGGCAGTGGGACCCCCCCACCGATTGCCTCACCAGGCCCCGCCCCAAAGCAGGCCTCACCCCGTGGACCCAGCCCCCCGGCACTGCCAAATGGGCAGTGCCAAGTTCCACCTGGGCATTGACACTTTGCCCCTTGGGCAGTGCCGGGGGGCACAGGCTACCACTGCCAAGGTGTCAATGCCCAGGGGGCACCACCTCCCACTGCCTAACCCTCGGCGCAGTCCCCCCCCCCCTCCACCCCCCCCCCCCCTCCCCGCCCCACCCACCATTTCACTCCAGCAGGGTCAGGCAGCTAGCTCCCCGAAAACAGGGAGCTATAGTAATCCCTGCTGGAGTGAACCACTCTGGCAGGGGAGAGAGATGCTAGCGGGCCCGGAGACTTCAGGCCAGGGTCTGCTAATCACATTTAAAATAGATGGTAATATTAATTAGCGTAGTTTATGCGCTTCCCCGCCAATTTCTGCCACGGATGTGACGCTGGTGGAAATCCGGAGCTGGGAGACGCTAGTGGGCCTAGATGCCCAGCATGGATCCCATGCATTGGACGCCGCTGGGTCTCCCGGCCCACGGCACTAAAATATTAGCACAGTGGGATGGGAGAATCGCCCCCATGGATTTTCAAATGGTTTTTGATAAACTGTCACGTAAGAGAGTTGTGACCAAAGTTAAAAAACGCAGGCCTGAATTTTAGTTCCACAGTCAGGCGAGTGCCTCACCCGAACGCACATAAAATTGCGCAAAGTTATTTCAGGCTTGCACCCTGATGTTTTTGTACGTACAGATATTATTAATGCCAATGGGAGTTGGAGATATGAAACTAAGGCTGTTAAAAAGCCCATTGTTGCCTGTGAAATTTTCTGCTGATCGTATTGGTAAGATAGGCAAACAGATGATCCATTTATTCCAAGGGAGGGATTAAAGGGGTCCGGATCATTGCCATTGTGAGTAGTGAAGAGTTTGGGAGATAGATTTCTGCTGGTTTGCTTTGTGAAACTTGACAGCTTTATCTCTATTTCTAGCTTCAGTCTTTGCTTTGCTAGCCTTCATTTCAGGACTCATTGGTGTCTTTAAAGCTTCTGGAGGGTTCACACAGTGTGGAGCCTTCTGGTACCAGATAGCTTCCTGTTTTTCTGGTAATAGAGCTTGATTACTCCATTGATAGGAGCTCCTCCCCTCTGAGGAAGACAGCAGCAGGAGGGAGAAGAGGCCAGGATTCTGCAGGCAGTCTCCAAGGAAGAAACCTGTGGAAGGAGAGGCGCAGGAGCAGGGGGTTCAGGGCCAGCAGGGAGTGCAAGGCGAAAGGGGCCACAGAAGACGCCACTGTCCTGCTGCCAGAGGGTACACACAGAGTAATCCAGCGACCTCAACATGTCAGAGGTGCAGTGCCGAAGGGGGCTCTGCCTCTCCAGGGAGACTATGACCAGATATCAGATGATTGGGCCGGAAATTGCCTCCAACTCTGTGGGTAGCCACCAAATGCCAGTAGTTCTAAAGGCCGCAGTAGCCCTAAACCTGTATACCTCTGGTTGTTTCCAGCGGTCAGTGGGGATCTTTGTGGAGTGTCCAATCTGCTGCCCATAGTTATGCTAGGTTGGTTACTGACTCACTGTTCAGGTGGATCATGACATTCATTATCAGAAAGACAGTGCCAGCCAGGCTGAGCGAGCCAGAGACTTCACTGCATTTGAAGGCTTTCCTGCAAGCAGTATGCCATTGACTGCACATATGTGGCCATCAAGGTGCCTTTGTGATTAGGAAGCACATCCACTCAATGAACATGCAGATAGTTAGTGAGATTCAGATTCTGCAATTCTCTGCAAGGTACTCTGGCAATTCCCATAGGATAAAAGCAAATTACTGTGGATGCTGGAATCTGAAACCAAAAGAGAAAAGGCTGGAAAACCTCAGCAGGTCTGGCAGCATCTGTAAGGAGAGAAAAGAGCTGACGTTTCGAGTCCAGATGATCCTTTGTCAAAGCTAAAAGGCATAGAAAGTGGGAGATATTTATACTGCAGGGTGAGGGAATGAAAGATGAGTCATAGCCACAGAAACCAGGGAAACCAAGTAAAAAATTAAATAAAATAGAATGAAAACAAAGAGGTCGAGGTGGAGTAGTGCTAATCATCTGAAGTTGTTGAATTCGATGTTGAGACCGGAAGGCTGTAAAGTGCCTAGCCGGAAGATGAGATGCTGTTCCTCCAGTTTGCGTTGAGCTTCACTGGAACATTGCAGCAGGCCAAGGACAGACATGTGGACATGGGAGCAGGATCGTGTGTTACAATAGCAAGCAACAGGAAAGTCAAGGTCTTGATTGTGCACAGACCGAAGGTGCTCAGCAAAGCGATCACCCAGTCTACACTTGGTCTCTCCGATATAGAGGAGACCACATTGGGAGCAGCAAATGCAATAGACCAAATTGAAAGAGGCGCAAGTGAAACGCTGCTTAACCTGGAATGAATGTTTTGGACCTGGGATGGTGAGCATAGAAGAGGTAAATTCAACAACTTCAGATGATTTGCTCTACCCCACCTCGACCCCTTTGTTTTCATTCTATTTTATTTAATTTTTTACTGTTCCCTACCTTTTATTTCTTTATTGTCTTTCTTCATTTTTCTTCCCACTCTTTTCCCCTACTTTACATCCCTTCCCTTCCCTTTTCTCCCCCTTTGCTTCTCTTTTTTAAAATCTTGCCTCTGTCCCATCCATTTTCCTCCACCCCTCCACCCCCCCCCCCCCCCATCCCGCCAAACATCTTCATTTTAGCTTCTCTGCCGTTTGGCCATTCACACCTTTATCCTCTCTGTGGACTGCCATTAGCAGTCTTTTCCCTTGGTTTCTGTGGCTTTGACTTATCTTTCATTCCCTCAGCCTGCAGTATAAATATCTCCCACTTTCTATGCCTTTTGGGTCGTCTGGACTCGAAACGTCAGCTCTTTTCTCTCCTTACGGATGCTGCCAGACCTGCTGAGATTTTCCAGCATTTTCTCTTTTGCTGGCAGTTCCCATGATGCATACATCAGCTGACACTCCCAGGTGCCAATGTTGCTCATGGCTTCAGCTAGGCTGGATGGATGGCTGCTGGGTGACGAGGATTATCCATTGAAAAGGTGGCTTAGGACACCTCTGGTACACCCAAGGACAGACGTGGAGGAGTATAATCGGAGCCATGTCTCCACAAGGACAGGGGAAGAGAGTACCACTGGGCTACTGAAGATGAGATGCAGATGGCTGGGCTGTTCAGGAGGAGCACTGCAATAGCCTCCATAGCCTGTGTCTCTTATTGTCATTGGATGCTACACTCTCCATGATCTGGATCTGGCAGGGACCCACTAGAGGATAAGGATATCGAGGCAGCTTCACAGGCCGCAGATGATGACTCCAATGTTGGATCAGAAGAGGAGCCTGGGGTATAACACGGTGAGGACATGGAGACAAATTTCTGGAACCTTCAGGGAGGCAGGGACCCCAAAGAGGCCTTGACTCAATGCATCTTCAGCTAGGCTGCAAAGGCACTGCTTCCACCTCATGCCAGGGATGTCATCTCCTTATCAGATGTTTGCAATGACCCATTCAATTGAACCCAAAGTCCACTCAGTACCTGTGCAATAAAGTTCACAGCCCTTCACATTCAGCATGGGAGACACTGGTGTGCCTTACACCTACAAAACAAGCAAAGCACACTCAGGCTATCAACACAAAAGCAACATGTTTATGGCCATGGCACTTTCACTTTATAAGGTGTTAATGGTCACACCAGTAAACAGCTTAACAAATAATGGCAGAACGGAAGATCACCCATGAAAAGTCTCTCTCATGCTCACAGTGATTTAAACTTACATTTGCAAGTGATGCATCTTGATGCCCCCCCACTCACTGTTTGTGGTATTGGAGCTATGCATGCTGGACCACATCAGATACTGACCTAGGCTGTCACCTCTGCCTAGAGCGTCTTGGTCAGGTGTGGTGCCCTCCTCCTGCCATCCTATTGCATCAAAATGTCCAGCCTGGCACTGACATCCTCCACCAGTGCTCTGAGGCATTCATGCAAAAGACCAGAGGGCAGAGTTCCCACCAGATTGGCCTCCTGGCTGTTGTACCCATCGGCTATGAAGGCCATGACTGCTGAGAAGGGTAGGGTCAGCAATTCTCTTCCAGAGGCTCCTTCCAATTCCAGCAATCCTTCAGGGAGCTGTCGACTTCTTAAAACCTTCTCTGGCTCACCATTGGACCCAGCCCTGACCAGCTCCCACCCCCACCCGGACAGCCCAGTTGTAACAATCTCCCCCCACTTCCTCCACTCAACGCATTCCCCCCCCCTCCCCGACCCCCAACCACCATCTTTATTAATTTTTTTTCCCCATTCAGTGTCCCAATGCCTTCCCTTTCACTATGACTTTGGCAGCAATGTCTTCCTTGGTAAAGACAGATGCAAAATACTCATTTAGTACCTGAGCCATGCTTGCTGCCTTTATGATTGGATCCCCTTTTGAATCCCTAATCATCCCCACACATTCTTTAGCCATTTATATGCCTATAGAAGAATTTTGGATTCCTTTTATGTTAGCCTCTTCTCGCACTCTCTCTTTGCTTCTCTTATTTATGTTCTCACTTCCCCTCTGAACTTTTTATGTTCACTCAGGTTCTCACCAGTCAGATACATCATTCCAAATGCTATATCCTATTATTTTAACGCAGTAACCTCAAACACAGCTTAAATTACCACAACCTCCTCATTTGCCTACAATGCCTATCGATTAGACTTGTACCTCACATTCATAGCCTCACTTCACCTTCACACATTTAGCACTATTGCGAGCCTCACTTCCACATTTCACAGACTGCACAAACTTTCAGTTCTTCAACCATGACAATCACACATTAACCAAACAAATTGCACAACATTCATAGCCCCAACTCCCCTTTCCTTGCACAACGAGGCAGCACAGAACTACGCAACAGGAGCTGACTAGACAGGGTTGGGCGCACATTCATGTTGTATCTTTGGAGTAAAGGGTTAACATCAGAAGCATCTGATATGGATATAGATGCTGGTGTGACCAAGATCTAATGTCACTTGATTAAATAACTGAGATTTGGTGGGAAGCAGGAGTACAGCCTGGTATAGAGTACTGAGATAAACAGAGATCTGTAAATAAACAAGAATGGTTTTTACAAACAACAGTCAATGGTCGCATTCTTACAGTAACAGGAAAATTTGAAGGAAAGTCCATCTGGACCATGAACGCAAAATGAAACATGGTGCAGAGGACAGAGAGTAAAGACCCAGAAAAACGCCAAGAGACCACAGTGGCACAGTGGTTAGCACTGCTGCCTCACAGCACCAGAGACCCAGGTTCAATTCCGGCTTGAGTCACTGTGTGGAGTTTGCACGTTCTCCCATGTCTGCGTGTGTTTCCTCTGGGTGCTCCAGTTTACTCCCACAGTCCAAAGATGTGCGGGTTATTGTCCATGCTAAATTGTCCCTTACTGTCCCAAGATGTGTAGGTTAGGGAGATTAGCAGGGTAAATATGTGGGGTTACGGGGATAAGGGCTGGGTGGGATTGTTGTCGGTGCAGGCTCGATGGGCAGAATGGCCTCCTTCTGCACTGGAAGGATTCTATGATTCTAAGACTGCAGACATACAGGTCCTCCACAGATCTGGAGTGCAAACAGCAGTGAGTTCAGATCACAATCTACAAAGCAAACTACTGACACAACAAAAGATCCAGAACCGAGGACAAATATGAAGTCCACATTGCCACTCCCAGAATGTTAATAAAATACTAAAGACTTACAATAGGGCTAAACAATGGGACAATTAGAGGAAGAGATTCTCCAGATACAGTACAGCTTCAGGTTTGCTTAAGAAGGAATATAAAGATCAGATCAGTATTTTACCCTACGCGGTAGGGGCTATTACAGACAACAATCCTCTAGATATTCAAATGCCTGAAGGACTTCATTGTATGAGTTTAAAGTCTCATTGACTCCCTGTCTTGCTATGAATTAGATCATAAACTATTTAAATCAAACCTTACTTTCTGCTACAGTGCTCAAAAAAGTGAGTGAGCAAAAACCAGGCAAATGCATGGATTAAAAATAGCTTATATAGACTAGCTCAAAATTGTGACAACAGGATCCTCAGGGATGAATTGATACTCAATCACAGAGTATTTGGATCTTCGTTGAAGCCCTATCAGATCTCTAGCAAGCAAGGGAAGACTTAACTCTCACAAGCTAAAGAGAACAGTTGTTTTGGGGGAAAGTGATGTCACTTGGAAAAGGATGAGTGAAGCCATTCAATATGTCAGACAGAAAAGAGAAAACAAATTCTCTTTTGAGGAAAAGCCCATGAAATTAGGGGAAAGTGCACCAATCACCATCTTGAAATGCTCTCAGTGTGAGAGGGGAACCCTGCGCAAGAAGAAAGAATGCTGAGCAGGAAAGCAGAATACCACTGCTGTGGAAAGTTGGGACATCTTAAAAACGTCTGCTGATCTAAAATACAAGCAGCTCACAGGAAGAAAGAGAAAATAACAAAACCAAGTCAAATCGAAGAAGTGGAAGAGTCACAGAGAAAACAAATAACCTTTCTCGGAGAAGTTAATGAAACAAAAAAATAATTATTGGAGCATTAAATTAGAACGTTCACACGAAAGAATTCAAGCTAGATACTGGTGCAGTGTTTCAGTATTATCTGATGAAGTAAAGTGGATTTAAAATGTTACATTACTGCCAAGCTCCCTCCAGTTGCAAGGTCTGAACTCTGATGAGTTAGCACAACAAAATGTTTGGCACTTTGGGAAGTTTGAATCCTTGCAGTTAACATCAAAGATCCTGGTGGGGCCCAGCACCAATTTGGCACAGGGCTTTACACAGAGCTTGGAGTCCATCCTTTCCAGCTCAGAAATGGTGGTCAACTCTAACAGCGCATTCGTGAACCTAGCCATGATGCAGCATCTTATGGTCAATGTTGCAATTTTCATTGCAACACAATCATCAGCCATCCAATGCCAGAGTGTTGCAGTGCAAGCTCAGGCTGCAGTCACTGTGGCTGGTGGATTACAGTGTGCAAAGGGACATGTGGGATGTTTAGAAATCCGTCCTCCCACCAGGTTACTAGGATTGCTAGACAGTGGCTCCTTTTTAAAGCACAAACCAGCTGTCCTCTCCCAGGGTGGCAGCATTTGTTTTCCCACCCTTCACTCTGGCAATACCTTTGTTGTTGCCTATCAGCCAGCCAGCTCTGACTGCTGCTGTCCATGCTGATATAACGTAGCTACTCCTCTAAGACCACCTGTAATCCCTTTCAGTGAAAGTCTACAGTATTTCAGCAGCCATGCTGTTGTCACTGGGGTGACAATTTAGATCACACACCTTGGGTGCAAACACAACACCATAAATGAAGTATTAAATATTGAAAGCTTAAATGAATGCACAGCACCTGAAGCAACCTGGAAAACTGTTCTTGAACCGGCAACGATAAGCTTGAATTGTGGTACATCAGTGATTTCCCAACAACATGAGTTCTCCATTTTGATTGGAATGCAGAAGGCCAAATTAGATGCAAAAATAGCTGATGTGCAACCTCCCAGTAAGCTGAAAAAAAACCTTTGCTGCAACCATTTACCATTCTGAATAAAAATACATTGGTAATAGCCAGTGCGGAACACTGAGTGATGCATTCAGTTTCACAGAGTACAAAACTCTAACAGTACCATGTTCATAAGGCTGTTAGCAGAAAAACATTGGGATTGAAATTGGTCCACTCATCCATTTTCCAGGCAGTAACCGTTTCAAGGCTGCAGAATCCCATGCCCAATCTGCACTTACACTTGCATTAAATACGCCACCATATTGGTAAATGCAGCTCTGCAGGTAATTGCTGTAAAAAGGCATTTATTAGCCTCCTAAAGCATAAAATAGAATCGAATAAAATTCCTACAGTGCAGAAAAAGGCCATTCAGCCCATCAACTGACAACAATCCCACCCAGGCCCTATCCCCGTAACCCCACGTATTTACCCTGCTAATCCCACTGACACTGGAGGGCAACTTAGCATAGCCAGTCAACATAACCCGCACACCTTTGGAGTGTGGGAGAAAACTGGTGCACCCAGAGGAAACCCATGCAGACACTGGGAGAATATGCAAACTTCATGCAGACAGTAACCCGAGGCCAGAATTGAACCTGGGTCCCTAGCACTGTGAGGCAGCATTGCTAACCACTGTGCCAGCGTGCTGCCCTAAGGTTCAGCCTTGAGGGAATTAATAAAATATGAGTAGTGGGTACCAATCTGAGATATGGAGTGTTGATTGTGGGAATGCTTTGTGCTGGGAGCTGAGGGGTGTATTGGGTGCAATGCATGGGGTATCAGCATTGGTGTGCTTGATTGCCGCACTGCCACAAATTAGTTGGTGTGCCTGAATAACTTTGACCTCAGAATCACTGCCAGCCAAGTTAAGTGTTGCTGGTACCCTTGCCAGATAATGTTTTCAGTGCTTTGAAGAATGTTGCATTTTGTGTGATGATTTGTGAACTGCATATAACTGTGATCATTGATCACTTGTTAATGAGACAGGTCAAGCATGTTGAAAGACCTTGTCCAGGAAATATGTGAGTGCTTGGGAAAAGCA
The DNA here is from genome assembly GCF_964213995.1 of Mustelus asterias. Classification (NCBI taxonomy): domain Eukaryota; kingdom Metazoa; phylum Chordata; class Chondrichthyes; order Carcharhiniformes; family Triakidae; genus Mustelus; species Mustelus asterias. Next base: position 125,714,496 of record NC_135803.1, on the reverse strand, counting down.
AATGGGCCTTGCTCTGCTCCGTTTTTTGGATGGCCTAACCAGCCATCCTTAAATGGTAGAGGCAACCTTCAGAACCATAAGTTCATCAAACTGGTCTCTCTGTACAGGATTCTCCCCTCATATCTACCTGACTCCTAAAGGCCACTCCCTGCCCAATGCTAGCTCCCTCCTCTTCTGAAGGCTCCAGTCAACAAGGCAAGTGGCCAAAGTTAGACTTTGGCTACACATCAAACTGCTTCTTGGAGGTGAAACAAGCACTGGCAGCTCGCAGTAAATAAGAAAAGAGGTCTAAGACCTCCTAATTTAGGTGCACAGTGGAAGTGTGCTATCAGTTATGAGCCCATAGAAGTCTATAATAAATGCTTATCCTAATATTATTTTCTTAATTTAATGTGAAGATTGAACCAACACTATTCAACATGGCACCGGAGCGAGGTGACTTCTTGCGAGCTGTCCCCAGCATAGCCTCTAATTCTATCTTTTACTCTCGTTCTGATCTTTCCATGCACCATAGTTTATGTTGCACCCTCTCCTTTCCTTCTCCCCTATGTACTCTATGAACAGTATGTTTTTGTCTGTATAGCGCGCAAGAATCAATATTTTTCACTATGTATACCAATACAGGTGACAATAATAAATCAAATCAAATATGCTTGAGTGCGGGATAAAAGCAGCTTTGTTATCTCTATTTCTGCCTCCTTGTTTCTTCCCCCTGGGTTATTTATTCTCCACTACATAAGTCTGTGTTTCCTCACAGTCCACCCAACTGTACAATATTGAACTATTGCTAAGTCTTTGGCACAGCTGTCACAATGAAGCCTCACTGATGTATTCAAATTTCCTGACTATCTGCACCAATTCCTCTGCTGCATGATACCCAATCTTGGCACCCGACTCAATCCATATATATATTATATATATATATATATACTTTTCTCAATAATATCATTCAGTGAAGAGAACTTGCCACCCAATAAGGATGTAAATAAAATCACAGTACTAGACCAGTGATAAAAAGACAGGTGTTTTTCAACAAAGCAACAATATCTGGCAAACCGGGCACAGATTCCACTTTTACTAGAATGGCGCTTGACCTCCCATTAGAATCATTACGATGGTTTTAACCTTTTTAAAAATATGTACATATGCCACGCAGTCAAATATTTTGATTTGCTCAAGGTTGTGATCGCAGTAACTGTGCAAACTAGCCATGCGAGAAAACACTCCCAGAGAAATTGTGGACCACTGTTGCCTCAGTACACATTTATATTCAGAAATTAACTAATATTGACTCTGTGCTGTCCATAATAATTGCTGTTCTCAGCTCTAAACTGCAACTGTAACATGGAACCCAGCTGAAAATGTAATGACTTCTTCACTGAAGGTGACTAATTAAGCAGAGGTTCAATTATTCTCAGATTGTTATGTGGAAACATTTTCACAGTTAGAAAGAAAACCCAACAGGGTAGTAGTTAGCCAAGTGTAGATAACACATCGCAGAGTTTACCCAGGGCAAAACTACACTTCAAGGGAAATTTAGCTGCAAAAAGGCGCTCCATTACCATAAATAAGATGATTTGCAAAGCTGAAGAGGAATTGAATTGGATTATTTTTTTAGTGCTATTAAATTGAATCATTCTGACCAAATGTATCATAAATAGCAGCTGATTGCAAAACATTAAAAAAAAACATTCACTTTCCAAATGCCCTGCCACTAATAGGATATTTTGTAATTTTTCAGCGCCAATAATCTGGAGAGGAGACAGTTGTTCCGACACTCGAACCCTTTCTCACCGTAACACTGTAATGGTGCTATTGCAGGAAGATTTAAAACACAGCATAATTCCATATTATTGTTTGATCAGATTTTCCTTCAATAAATGTTATACAAGGGCTGACAATATTTAACCTGTTGATGCATCACCTCCCAGCTGTGCACATAAGAGAGAATATAAGCAACACAATTCTATCAGCTTTCTATCTGAATGAAAATCAGTTTTTTTCTTATAACCCAATCTCCCGGAAAATAATTTGATTGTGTGTCAGCTAGTTTTATTGCATCGATTCCTAAGGGAAGTGAATAGAATTTCAACGTCATTTACAGGTATTTTCCTTCTGCCAGTGCTTTAATGCACTTTCATATGATTGGCCTCAAACATTGTAAATCACAGGGCACAGAAACACATTGAGGCTGAAGGCTGCCTATCTGTCATCTTTGATTCAACCACACGGGATCATTCAGTCACACAAACCTTTTGGTATGTGTTCATTGTCCTTTTTCATTTTAGCAAAGCCCAAGCTCTCCTGAACAACAATGATGTATTACTCTCTGAGGCAAAAAAAACCCCAGAAATAATAAGAGCTTCCTGAACCTTAGCTCCAAAAACGGAAGCCAAGAACAAAGTGAGTGCCGGCATGAAAGAGAAAAAAAAAATCACACTAATCCTAATTCCGCAGGGTAACAAGGCACAATTCTGCCTAAGTTCTTATTGCTCCCTACCCAATTATTACAGAAATTGTTTGATGCTTTTAGTAGGATTTGATCTGTTCTGGTGTTAAAAAAAATCTTTCTTTGCTTTATAAAGCTTAGGTGAGAGATAAATGTCATAGATGATGCTCAGTTATGCCATGTTTCAGTGTCAGGAGATAATGATTGGTAATCAGTCAATAGTTTGATATCCAAAAGGTTTCATCTTACAGAAATATGCAAAATTATTCATTCCATAGCTTTAATGTGTGTGTTTTTTTTTACTTCCTGAACATCGAATAACAACTGAATCGAAATCAGAAGGGGCATGTTTTAAATATGAGATGTCTGTCCTCAAGGCCCACTTTGGTCATCTCCCACTGTCCTACATTTTCATGCATCCAGGGACGAGGTATGAGCTACGGGCTCAGCAGTAAGTTAGTGAAGGTTTCTGTTCACCTGACAGATAAACAGAGTTTCCTCTCTCAATCTATTCCCTCACCCAAGATAGAGGGCTTTCTGCTGTTGACGTAATGCCCTTCCTGTGACCCACTGAAGATTGGCAAAGCTGGTTCAAATGCTGACGACGAGGACATTCTTGATCATTATAATCAGCACATGGCCCTGGCAAACAGCCAGAGTTCATTTTTTACTGCGGCTGTTTTTCGACAACTGTGTAACTGTCCTCTTATGGGCGGCACAATGTCACAGTGGTTAACACTGCTGCCTCACAGCGCCAGGGACCCGGGTTCGATTCCCAGCTTGGGTCACTGTGTGGAGTTTGCACATTCTCCTCGTGTCTGCGTGGGTTTCCTCTGGGTGCTCTGATTTCCTCCCACAGTCCAAAGATGTGCGGGTTAGGCAAATTGGCTATGTTAAATTGCCCCTTAGTGTCAGGGGGGCTAGCTATGGTAAACGCATGGGGATAGGGCCTGGGTGGGATGGTGGTTGGTGCAGACTCGATGGACCGAATGGCCTCCTTCTGCACTGTATGATTCTATGATTCTAAATTACAATAAATAGTTTTACTTAAGCTATTATCTACTTTCCACAATGACAATTTTTGGTGCTACTACTGCTGAGAAAAGCTTACAATTGGCTATTCATTTTGATAGTTTCCTGAGATATCGAATGGAGAAATAAGGTGCCTCTCATTACAGAATTGAACAAGTTAGATACTTGCCAAGAAGTACCAAAAGGCTTTGTTCAGGTTTAGTTATGCAGTGTGTTTTCCATTGTTAATCAGTGCTTGCTGAGGATAATAAATTAAAATGCAGTGCCAGAATTAAACTGAACGATTTAATGTCAAGTATATTTTAATAATTCATTCCAATTACCAGGAAATGAAATACTTTTTGAAGAGGAGGGGAAGTTAATATTTATAAGAGCTCAAAAAGCTTGTTCGTCATTACCATCCAACAGATTAATATCCAATTTGGTCCATCATAGGTTGACTTTTCCTTTAAACGGAAGGAAATGTACTTTCTATTCAAAGTATTCCCCATTGTCTGCAAAAACACTTATAACATACTAAAAGACTGAATATTCCATAGAATCATAGAAACCCTACAGTGCAGAAGGAGGCCATTTGGCCCATCGAGTCTGCACTGACAACAATCCCAACCAGGCCCTATCCCCACAGTCCCACATATTTACCCCGCTAATCCCCCTCACCTATGCATCCCAAGACACTAAGGGTTAATTTAGCACAGCCAATGCACCTAACCCGCACATCTTTGGACTGTGGGAAGAAACCGGAGCACCCGGAGAAAACCCACGCAGACACAGGGAGAATGTGCAAACTCCACACAGGCAGAGACCCAAGGCAGGAATTGAACCCAGGTCCCTGGAGCTGTGAGGCAGCAGTGCCAACCAACCACTCTGCCACTGTGCTGCCCACTAGTTTTGGTTCTCTCTCTAGTTAGGTCACCAATTGGATTTCAAAGATGTTGAATATTATGGACGTTGGCATAGAGTCTGGACGCAGTTGGGCACTGGGAACCAATTATTATGAGGAATGCAATGTTGTATGTTGGGATTTAAGTGTACTATTTTAATGTGATACTGTCCAAAACAAAGTCTTCACAAAACATGTTTAGTTACAGCAAGGTGGGTTATATCCAACCACGTGGCATATCTCTCGAAACAATTACAAACTACAATTATTTTGCAACGTACAAATCCGAATGATCTGATAATCCCTTTGAATATGCAATGGATTTGTGTTTAGAATAATAGAACATCGATGTGTCCTCTAGAAGTTAAAATCCTCTGGGGACAATCTTCCCCAAAAAATTATAAGAGCCGAATGAGTGTGAAAACGGGAGAGAACCGCATCTATTTTTTGGGTGAACTTCCAGACGTGATCATACGGCCCTCAGAAAATAAAATGAGGCAAAGTGTGATTCTCACCAGAAGGGGGAATGGGCAGAGCCCATTCATACCAAGAAGCTGGCTGCAGAGCTGCAGGGGCACTATTGCACATGCTCCCAGATCTTCCAGTGCCAGGGTGCCCAGAGGGCACTGCCAGGATCCCAGGCTGGCACTGCCAGGCTGACACTGCCCAAGGGACATGCCTGCCCAGCCCACCCCTACCCCCGACCATCCAGGGGGCTTCAATGGCCTCTGGCCCAACCAACAAGGCTGCCAGATCCCCGTAGATGGGGACCATATGTGATCCTCGCTGGTGAGGTCGTTAAGGCAAGCGAGCCCGAACAAGTGCACCCAGGACTCACTAATAATACTGAAATTAGGTCTTGAATATTTAAATAAGCCTCGTGCCCTTCCTGGACACGAGGCTGATTATGCTGGCAGAATGGGGCCGGTATGATTGCGAGAGCTGAGAACCGTGTACAAATCTGATTTTTTGCCTTTCGCCTGATCTTACCAGCTCACCAGGCCGATTAACCGACATGATGAGCCGACTTTGCCATATATTGGACTCAGTCTGTCAGTCTGAATTGAACATCTGAATGAGGAGGGGCTCAGTTGTATTTTTTGACATGGTAACCATCAGGGGTATTAGCAGCAAAGATCAACACACACTTCAGCAACTTTTCCCTCCTTCAGCAAGTACAAGGCACATAATAAGACCGTAAGACGAAGGAGCAGAATTTGGCCACTCGGCCCATCGAGTCTGCTCCACCATTCGATCATGGCTGATATTTTTCTCATCCCCATTCCCCTGCCTTTTCCCCATAACCCCTGACCCCCTTATTAATCAAGAACCTACCTATCTCTGTCTTAAAGACACTCAATGACCTGGCCTCCACAGCCTTTTGCGGCAAAGAGTTCCACAGATTCACCACTCTCTGGCTGAAGAAATTCCTCCTCATCTTTGTTTTAAAGGATCGTCCCTTTAGCCTGAGGTTGTGCCCTCTGGTTCTAGTTTTTCCGACTAGTGGAAACATCCTCTCCACATCCACTCTTTCCAGGCCTCGCAGTATCCTATAAGTTTTAATAAGATCCCTCCTCATCCTTCTAAACTCCAACGAGTACAGACCCAGTCCTCAACCGTCCCTCATACGACAAGCTCTTCATTTCAGGGATCATTCTTGTGAACCTCCTCTGGACCCTTTCCAAGACCAGCACATCGTTCCTTAGATATGGGGCCCAAAACTGCTCACAGTACTCTAAATGGGGTCTGACCAGAGCCTTATAAAGCCTCAGAAGTATATCCCTGCTCTTGTATTCTAGCCCTCTCAACATGAATGCTAACATTGCATTTGCCTTCTTAACTGCCAACTGAACCTCAAGAGAATCTTCAACAAGGACTCCCAAGTCCCTTTGTGTTTCTGATTTCCTAAGCATTTCCCCATTTAGAAAATAGTCTATGCCGCCATTCCTCCTTCTAAAGTGAATAATCTCACACTTTTCCACATTGTATTCCATCTGTCACTTCTTTGCCCACTCTCCTAACCTGTCCAAGTCCTTTTGCAGTCCCCCCGCTTTTTCAATACTACCTGACCCTCTACATATCTTTATATCATCTGCAAACTTAGCAACAGCGTCTTCAGTTCCTTCTTCCAAATCATTAATGTATAGTGTAAGGGCAGCATGGTGGCACAGTGGTTAACACTGCGACCTCGCAGTTCCAGGGACCCGGGTTCGATTCCCGGCTTGGGTCATTGTCTGTGCGGAGTTTGCACTTTCTCCCTGTGTCTGCGTGGGTTTCCCTCGGGTGCTCCGGTTTCCTCCCACAGTCTAAAGATGTGCGGGTTAGGTTGATTGGCCATGCTAAATGATCCCATAATGTCTCAGGATCCGTAGGTTAGAGCAATTAGCGGGGTAAATATGTAGGGTTACGGGGATAAGGCCTGGGTGGGATTGTTGTCAGTGCAGACTTGATGGGCACAGTGGACTCCTGCTGCATTGTAGGGTTTCCATGATGTATATTGTGAAAAGTTGTGGTCCCAACACAGACGCCTGGGGCAGACCACTAGTCACCGGCTGCCATCCTGAAAAAAGCCCCTTTATCCCCACTCTCTGCCTTCTGCCAGTCAGCCAATCCTCTATCCATGCCTGGATCTTACCCTTAACACCATGGGCTCTTAACTTATTTAAAAGTCTTCTATGCAGCACCTTGTCAAAGGCCTTCTGAAAATCTAAATAAACTACGTCCACTGATTCTCCTTTATCTAACTTCCTTGTTACCTCCTCAAAAAACTCGAACAGATTTGTCAGACATGACCTCCCCTTGGCAAAGTCGTACTGACTCAGTCCTATTTTATCATGCACTTCCAAGTACTCTGCGATCTCATCTTTAATAATGGACTCTAAAATCTTGCCAATGACCGAAGTCAGGCTAACCGGCCTATAATTTCCCATCTGCCGCCTCCCTCTCTTCTTAAACAGTAGTGTTACATTAGCTACTTTCCAATCCTCTGGGACCTGCCCTGCCTCCAGTGATTCCTGAAAGATCACCACCAATGCCTCCACAATTTCCTCAGCTATCTCTTTTAGAACCCTGGGGTGTAGTCCATCCGGTCCAGGTAATTTATCCACCTTTAGATCTTTCAGTTTCCCCAGAATCTTCTCCTTAGTGATGGCCACTACACTCATCTGTGCCCCCTGATTCTCCTGGAGCTCTGGCATCCCACCGGTGTCTTTCACCGTGAGGACTCTTGCAAAGTAACTATTCAGTTCCTCTGCCATTTCTTTATTTCCTATTATTACTTCTCCGGCCTCATTTTCCAGTGGTCCAATGGCTATTTTTGCCTCTCTTACCTTTTATATATTGAGAAAAATTCTTCCGATCTTCTTTTATATTACTAGCTAGCTTACACTCATATTTCATCTTCTCCCTTATTGCTTTTTTAGTTGTCCTCTGCTTACTTTTAAAGGCTTCCTAATCCTCTGGCTTCCCACTAATTTTCACCACTTTGTATGCTTTTTCTTTTCCTTTTATGCTGTCTTTGACTTCCCTCATCAGCCCGGAATGCCTCATCCTCCCCTTAGCATGTTTCCTCCTCCTTGGGATGAATTTCTGTTGTACCTCCCGAATAACCCCCAAAAGCTCCTGCCACTAAATTGATTCCATGGTGAAATCGTTGCCCCACAAAGAATGATTGAGTAGATTGAGTTTGTTTTCCCTCGCGTTTTGAAGAATAAGAGGTAATCTCATTAGAACGTATACGATTCTGAGACGCCTTGACAAAGAAAGATATTGAGAGGGTCTTTCCCCTGAATGGAGAGTCTAAAACTAGGAGGCCTAATGTCCAAATAAGGGGCAGCAAATTTGAATAAAGTAAAGAGGGATTTGTTCACTCAAAGGGGGTGATTTTACCATTTTTATTTTAAGTGCTGGGAGAATTTCAAATCTGACTTTTAGGCCTGTTTTTAGTCCCCCCCCCATACACACTCTGCCTGCAAAATTTTCAGCTCGTCAGATTCGCGCTGCAGAAGCCAGTGGACGGGGCCTAACGCACCCGAAAGCCTGCAGAGGGAGGTAGTGCGCATGTGCAGGCCTCTGATGCTGCACATGTGCGTAGCAGTAGCAGGGGTCTGACAGACAAAGAGAGAGTTGTCAGGCCCCTGCTACTGCAGACTGCCTGAAGCAGCTCCTTGCCCCTGCAATCACGGGGGACTGCAGCCCAAGATGCAGCCCCCGCCGACTGCCCCCCCCCCCCCCCCCCCCCCCCGCCCAGACCGATCACGGAACTCCCCTCTCCCACCAATCGCGGACCTGCCGTCCTCCCCCCACTGATCGTGAACCCGCCACCTCCACCCACCAATCCCTGCAGAGTAACAGTGGGCCCCCTCTCTGTCCCTCTCTCCGCCCACTGATCCCTGCAGAGTGACAGCGGGCCCTCTCTCCCTCCCTCCCTCCACCCACTGATCCCTGCAGAGTGGCAGCGGGCCCCCTCTCTCTCCCTCCTTCTGCCCACTGATCCCTGCAGAATGACAGCAGGTCCCCTCTTCCTCTCTCCTCCCTACCGAGCCCTGCAGTATGGCAGGGGGCCTCTCCCCCATTAGGCCCTCCCTCATTAGCCCCTCCCCATGGGCCCCACCCACAACTGGGCCCTCCCCATTGGCCCTGTCCGGTGGGCTTTGCCCAGGTGCCAGTCTGGCACTGCCCAAGGAGCATCCCCCTTGCCCTCGACCTCCCCAGGGGACCTCAATGGCCTCTGGTTCCACCAGCATGGTCAAGTTGATTGCTCCCCGTTCATGGGGAGCATGTCTGTTCTTTGCCAGTGAGAACCTTTCCCGCAAGACCATAAAGACAGGCGAGCCCGGATGATTGAACGCCGACTCGATAAGCAGATGCAAATGCCCATTTTAATAAATTTAAGTATATTAACCTGCCTTTCGAGAGGCTGACCGTGCCGGATATCCAGCGCTCGTAATATAGTGCCGGCCACAGAAACCGGCGTTGATCATGCTCAGTGCTTTACGGCCTACTTTACCACCGCGTCACGCCCAAAAACAGGCACGACGCAATGGTAAAATCGCCCCCAAAGCACTGTGAATCTCAGGAATTCTCTACCTCAGAGTGTGTTCAGTCGTTGAACAAATTCAAGGCTGGGATTGATAGAATTTTCAGCTTTAAAGGAATCAAATGATATGGGATTTGGGCAGGAAAGTGGAGTTGGGGGTCAAGGGTCAACCATAACCTTGGGCAGAACAAGGCGGAGGGAGTGTATACCCTACATTTGCTCCTATTTAATTTGTTAAGTGATTGGATGTTGAAACTATTTAATCAGAATTGTAATATTTCACCATCCCTCATACAGGTTTTGATGAAAGGTCACTAACCTGAAACATTGGCTGGAATTTTTGTTAGCAGGTCATGATCCCTCTATTGTGAGGGAATGCAGGTTGGAAATCTACAAATGCCAGCAGCAGGACCCAGAGGGTGATTTTGGAGGTGGTGGATAATTAACCGGTCACCTCTAGGAGTCCAATCCAGTTAAGGGTGACAGGTGAGCTCCTGGAGAGCCAATAGGAGGCTGGCCAATTTCATAGATCCAGCGCTCAGTCTCAGAGGTGAGAACTGCAGAAGTATGTAGGGAGGCATAAAAGAGGAAAATAAGAGGACCAAAAAGGTTAGGGAATCAGACATGAGGGGCAAGTGCGGAGTTTGCATATTCTCCCCGTGTCTGCGTGGGTTTCGTCTGGGTGCTCCAATTTCCTCCCAGTCAGAAAGGTGTGCTGGTTCGGTGCATTGGCCATGCTAAATTCTCCCTCAGTGTACAGGCGCCAGATTGTGGCGACTCGGGGATTTTCACAGTAACTTCATTGCAGTGTTAATGTAAGCCTACTTGTGCCTAATAAATAAACCTTTAAAAAACCCCCGCACAGTAATGGGCACTGCCACAGCTGTGGCCGATTTTTGGAGTGACGTCTTTCGGATAAATAGAGCCTCCAACTGTAATATCTGCCTGACCTGGCATTGGGAGGCCGCCACTGGTTATGAATAGTCTCCTGGTGTAACCTTATAGCTTTCTTTATTTTGTAACTTATGAATGGTCTCTCTCTCGAACATTTCCCAGAGCATTTTGTAATATCAACAGTAAAAACGTCTTCTGTTATAATTTGAACAATGTTACACCTACCTCAATCTCATCCGATATGCACAAGCAAGTCAAATATGAACAGAACAAATCAGTTGGTCTTCTTTGAACTCATCTAAATCACACAACAGCACAGTCCTACCCGATCGATAGATCCTTGGTCTCTGATCCACTACTACTAATACCCTGCTCAAAAAAGAGATTAAATTTAGTTAGAAAGAAGCATTCACAATTTAAATATACCGATTTAAATCAAACCAAGCTGAGTGAGTCTTGTGCAGGTTTTGAAGGAAGAAATTTTTTTTGGACTGAACTGCCAGAGTTGATTGCCATATTTAGATTTAGCATTTTTAGTTCGAACACTTGCACCAGACATGAGTGAATATGCAGAGGTATTGTTAAAAAAGGATGAAGCAGTTGTTCTCCCATCAAGGGGGAGGCAAAATTAGATACCTGATTCATAGATCTGCATTGCTTTGAGACAGTGTCTCTGCCTTTGCGTGCACTGCGGTTAGCTTTGGTTATGAAATGAAAGCTCTCTTACGGGCTACAATGAATATGGATTGTCCCTGCTTGCACTGCCTGCACGTAGTAGGTGGCCCATAATAATCAATACTATTGTGCCCACACATAGTGATACAAAAATTGATTATCTTTATTTCCCAACATATCTACTGAGCAGATATCGACAAGGAATTGTTCAAAAATGGTGCAGGATTTGACACTAATTAATGATACTCAATGGGACCAAACTCAACATTCCAACGAGGCTCTCACACTATTGCAGTAGAGTTGTAGCCTAGATTATCTGCTCAGGCACAGAAATCAGAGGCTGGAGTATGCTCCCCGCCAAGCCCCTTATTTTTGGTGGGAAACACCTAAAAAATGAGGGGATAACTTTTAATCCTGGAATTGACATTCACAGTGAGAGTGACACTGGAGATTCCTCTCTCTAGCCAAAGTAAGGCGAATCTTCAAGTCTCATTTAAATTCTCATGAACTTTGTCTCTCCAATCCCACTCATATTTTGCATTGTCCATGTCGAATTGCATTTTTTGGGGAAAAGAACTGGAATGAAATAAGTTGGTTTAACTTGAAATATATATTATTTTTAATTGGTGAGCGAGATGTCCATTCTATGGAGCTGTCTCGGCGTTTTATCTTTGGAATATGTTGAAAGTAGAGAGACCAATTGCATCTATCTCTCTACTCCCTGTCTCTCTCAGATTCTTGCAGACTTACCTTGCCATGAGATTCAGAGCTATCTTAAGCAAAGCACTGTAATCCAATAGTACAATGGCTTATCCAGTGTTTATCCAGTACAATGGCTTGCTCTTGACACTACCCATCTCAAATCCTATCTCTATAACAACATGAATCACACGGGCTTTCTATCCAGGTAGAAATGCAAATTAGCTATCCTTTAGATCCCCAACTCCATTCTATCTTGAAATTAAATTGACAATTTAAAGTATAACCTTTTTTAAAACCTGACATTCTTAAGACTTCCCTGTGAAACTTGAAGAATTATAGTCTATCCAACATCAACATGACAGCCCTGGTTATTGCTTACAGGTATGAATATCTTAGAAGAGAACCTGGGACCCCATTTAACCTTTAACAAACAAGCCACACAAGTTTGTTTTTGAATTCAGAACAGAAGTTTTTCCCTATTTTACCCTAAATGAAAGAGACAGTCTTAAAACATAACAATCATTCAAACTTCTTATTTTTAAAATAATTTTATTTCTGTCTCAGAGTTACAAAGCCAATGCACAGAATGGAAAACACAAGCCCTGAACCTATCTCCTTGCTTGCTCCAAAAACCAATTAAAAGAGACATACAAGATCTGAGCTGGCAAGAACAGGCATTAAACCTGATCTCACGCTTGATCCTATGCTTGATCTTAGCCACAAAGCCAAGAAGATTCTTTAAAATTTTTTGCTCCATCTTTTAAGTTGCAAAGCCAATGCTCAGAATGGAGTGGGCAAAACCAAATCCATTTCTTGTTCCAAAAACCAAATTCAAAATCGGATTGAATCCAATTCATAGTTCCCCCTAAAATGGGCAAACAAGATCCAAGCTGACAAGATGAGGCATTGCACTCCATCTTGGGCTTGAACTGACACTTGATCTTAGCCAAAAGTTTGAGAAGATTTGAACACTTCGAAAAGTAAGACATTTGGAATGACTTTGTATTGTTCTTTGGTCAACTCATATTGCACCTCTTTGGAACACTTTTCTCTATCACGGGTCATAGAAACATGGAAACATAGAAAAACTACAGCACAAACAGGCCCTTCGGCCCACAAGTTGTGCCGAACACATCCCTACCTTCTAGACCTACCGATAACCCTCCATCCTATTAAGCTCCATGTACTCATCCAGGAGTCTCTTAAAAGACCCTATTGAGTTCGCCTCCACCACCACTGACGGCAGCCGATTCCACTCGCCCACCACCCTCTGTGTGAAAAACTTACCCCTAACATCTCCCCTGTACCTACCCCCCAGCACCTTAAACCTCTGTCCTCTCGTAGCAGACATTTCCACCCTGGGAAAAAGCCTCTGAGAGTCCACCCGATCTATGCCTCTCAACATCTTATACACCTCTATTAGGTCTCCTCTCATCCTTCGTCTCTCCAAGGAGAAAAGACCGAGCTCCCTCAGCCTATCCTCATAAGGCATGCCACTCAATCCAGGCAACATCCTTGTAAATCTCCTCTGCACCCTTTCAATCTTTTCCACATCCTTCCTATGGTGAGGCGACCAGAACTGAGCACAGTACTCCAAGTGGGGTCTGACGAGGGTCACAAGCTACTGTGACACTTTAGGTTTAGAGTAATTTATAGACGAGAACAAAAATTACCTTATTACAGCTTATTATTTAACTTGCAATAAAATTAATGCATAAACAGCACAATCAGATTTATAGACTAACATTCAGCCAGATATATGGCCCAGCCTCTCATGAATTGCAATATTTTAAGAGTATTGAAACCAATTCTATCTCAGATTGGTCAATTAGTGGGTCAAAATGAATGCACAAGTGAGAGAAGAATCATAGAATTAAACAGCATAGAAAGAGGACATTATCCTGTGCTGGTTTTTTGAAAGAGTGATCCAATTATGGCTAACTCCTGCTTATTCCCCAGTCCTGTAAATTTGTCCTTTTCAATTCCCAGTAGCCAATTCCCTCTGGAAAGTTACTATTAAATCTGCCTCCACCACCATTTCAGGCAGCGCATTCCACACAATAACAATTCATCGTGTACAGAAATTTCTTCTCATCTCCCAACTGGTTCTTGGCCAGATGCACAAAGATTTAAATGCAAGATCACTTCCTTAAAGCATTCCTGGTTTATATCTTAAATTTTATTTCAAAGACAAAAATCTTACACTTAGGCTGAACAAATGCTCTTGGGGCAGATTTCATCTTTGGTGTCATAAAAATAAAGTCAGATCCAGATAATTAAGTCAGCCTCGATCTTTATCTCGATCACTCAGGAAATGTGGAAAGAATGCTTCCATATGGCTGAACAATACCTATGCACTTCCACTGTGAAATCAACAGAGGTTTGAATACGTTACTCCATTGCCAGCTATTTATTCCTGTAAATTTGGTAAGTTTTTTTCTTGTTCACCTCCCCTGTGGTGCCGACCTGATGAAGCTACAACAAAGGACTACATGCATGTTAAACATGGAAGTAACATGCTTTAGACAGAGCTCAGTGATCCCACAACTACAGACCAGAACAAAACTCCACACCTTTGCCACATCCAGGCAATTAAACAACTAATGGGAGGGGGAGGCTCCAAAAGCATCCATATTCTCACTGATGGCAGAGTCCAACACTTCAGTGTGAAAGACAAAACCTAGGCATTTGTAATCATCATCTACCAAATGTGCCAAGTGCATTGTCCATCTCAGCCTCCTCCCAAGGTCCCCAACATTACAGATGCCAGCCTTCAGCCAATTCAAATTATTCTACATGGCATTAAGGAGCTGAGTGCAATGTGTACAGTAATGAACTATGGGTTCTGCCAAAATGTTGTCTGTAGTGCTGAAGATTTGTGCTCCAGAACTAGACATGCCACAGGCCAAGCTGTTCTAGTACAGCTACAATGTTGTCATCCTTCTGACAATGTAGAAGATTGCTCTGGTATGTCCTGTTCAGGAACAGCAGGACAAATCTAATGGTGCCAAGTATTATCCACACCCCTTCAGTTAATTCTCAATCACCAAAGTGATGCAAGTTGTTGTCAATAGTGGCATCTATTTATCAACTCACTGATGTTCAGCTTGGGTTCAGCCTGGGCAACTCAGCTCCAGGCATTATTACACCGACAAGGGAACGAGTTATCTTAGATCTGGTAATGTGTAACGAGGTAGGTAGAATTAAGGATGTTCTTGTGAAGGACCCTCTTGGGTTAAGTGATCACAATATGGTCGAATTTCTGATACAAATGGAAGAGGAGAAAGTAGGGTCCCATACCATTGTCCTCTGTTTGAACAGAGGGAAGTACGATAGTATGAGGGCTGAATTGGCTAAGGTGGACTGGGAGAGCAGACTGGTAGGTAGGACAGCTGAGGAACAGTGGAGGATTTTTAAGGAGATCCTTTTCAGTACTCAGCAACAATATATTCCAGTGATAAAGAAGGGTTGTAAGAAAAGGGATAACCAGCCGTGGATAACGAAGGAAATTAAGGAGAGTATTAAATTAAAGACCGATGCGTACGGATTGGCCAAAAATAGTGGAGAATCGGAAGATTGGGAAAACTTTAAGAAACAACAAAGAACGACTAAGAAAGCGATAAAGAAAGGAAAGATAGGTTATGAAGCTAGGCTAGATCTAAATATAAAAAATGATAGTAAAAGCTTTTACAAATATATAAAAAAGAATAGAGTGGCAAGAGTGAATGTTGGACCCTTGGAAGACAAGAGGGGGGATTTAATAGTGGGAAATGAGGAAATGGCTGAAACTTTAAATAAATTTTTTGTGCCGTCTTCACGGTGAAAGACACAAATAGTTTACCGAATATTAACGATCGAGTGTTGGTAGGAGGAGAGGTACTCAATACAATTAATGTTACCAGGGAGGCAGTGCTTGGTAGACTAACGGGACTGAAGGTGGACAAGTCCCCGGGCCCGGATGGAATGCATCCCAGGGTACTGAAAGAAATGTCAGAGGTAATAGCGAATACGTTAGTGGTTATTTATCAAAATTCGTTGGATTCTGGGGTAGTGCCGGCGGATTGGAAAACGGCTAATGTTACGCCGCTGTTTAAAAAAGGAAATAGACAAAAGGCGGGTAACTACAGGCCGGTTAGCTTAACGTCTGTAGTTGGGAAAATGCTGGAATCCATCATTAAAGAAGAAATAGCAGGCCATCTGGATAAGAATGGTTTGATTAAGCAGACACAGCATGGATTCATGAGGGGAAAGTCGTGCTTGACGAACGTGTTGGATTTTTATGAAGATGTGACTAGTGCGGTTGACGGAGGGGAACCGGTGGATGCGGTGTTTTTGGATTTCCAAAAGGCGTTTGATAAGGTGCCTCACAAAAGGTTGCTGAAGAAGATTGGGTCACACGGAGTTGGGGGTAGGGTGTTAGCGTGGATTGGAGATTGGCTATTCGACAGGAAGCAGAGAGTCGGAATAAATGGGTGCTTTTCTGGTTGGCAGGTGGTAACTAATGGCGTGCCGCAGGGATCGGTACTGGGGCCTCAACTATTTACCATTTATATAGACGATCTGGAGGAGGGGACTGAGTGTAGGGTAACAAAGTTTGCAGACGACACAAAGATAAGTGGAAAAGTGAATCGTGTGGAGGGCGTAGAAGGTCTGCAGAGAGATTTGGACAGGCTGAGTGAGTGGGCGAGGATCTGGCAGATGGAGTATAACGTTAACAAATGCGAGGTTATTCACTTTGGAAGAAATAATAGCAAATTGGATTATTATCTAAATGGAAAGAAATTACAACATGCTGCTGTGCAGAGGGACCTGGGGGTCCTTGTGCATGAGACGCAAAAACCCAGTCTGCAGGTGCAACAGGTGATCAAGAAGGCAAATGGGATGTTGGCCTATATCGCAAGGCGGATAGAATATAAAAGCAGAGATGTCTTGCTGCATCTGTACAGGGCATTGGTGAGGCCACAGCTGGAATACTGTGTGCAGTATTGGTCCCCTTATTTGCGGAAGGATATATTGGCCTTGGAGGGAGTGCAGAGAAGATTTACCAGGTTGATACCAGAGATGAGGGGTGTTGATTATGACGAGAGACTGAGCAGATTGGGTTTGTATTCGTTGGAATTTAGAAGGCTGAGGGGGGATCTTATAGAGACCTAATAAGATAATGAAGGGGCTGGATAGGGTAGAGATAGAGAGATTCTTTCCACTTAGAAAGGAAACTAGAACTAGAGGGCACAGCCTCAAAATAAAGGGGGGTCAGTTTAGGACAGAGTTGAGGAGGAACTTCTTCTCTCAGAGGGTGGTGAATCTCTGGAATTCTCTGCCCAGTGAAATGGTGGAGGCTACCTCGTTGAATATGTTTAAATCACGGATAGATGGATTCCTGATCGGTAGGGGAATTAGGGGTTATAGGGATCAGGCGGGTAAGTGGAACTGATCCACTTCAGATCAGCCACGAACCTATTGAATGGCGGGGCAGGCTCAAGGGGCTAGATGGACTACTCCTGCCCCTATTTCTTATGTTCTTATGTTCTTACACCCTTAGACTAAACATGGACAAAAGAGCTGAATTCCAGAGCTCAGGTGGGAGTGACTGCCCTTGACAACAAAGCAGCATTTGACAGAAAATGGCACCAAGGAGCCCGAGTAAAATTGAAGTCAGCAGGAATCAGGGGAAATCTCTCCACTGGTTGGAGTTATACTTTGCACAAAAGAAGTTGATTCCAGTTGTTGGAGGCCACCCTCCTGGCTTGAAACTATATCACTGTTTTTACACAGCCTTTGGGACATAAACCTAGAAATCTCTCCCAAACAACACCAACAACAGATGGATTGCAACGGTTCAAGAATGTGGTTCACCAGCACATTCTCAAGGGAAATTAAGGATGGGCAACAAATGCTGGACTGGGAGGTGATGTTCACATCCTATGGATTAACATAACATCTCACCTGAGTCCCAAGACATTTTTGCAGGCCTTCCTTGGAGTGGTGTCCGAGAACCACCTTCAGCTGCTTCGCCAATGACCTTCCTTCCTTATAATGTCAGCATTGGTCATAGAATCCCTACACTACAGAAAGAGGCCATTTGGCCCATTGAGTCTGTACCAATCGCAATGGTGACGATTGCACAATTTTAAGTTCCATTTGCAACACCTCAGCTAATGAAGCAGTCCAAGCTGGCATGCAGCAAGACCTTGACAACTTTCAGACTTGGATTGATAAATGATAACTAACATTTGTGCCCCACAGTGTCAGGCATTGTCTATTTCTACAAAGAGAGAATCTAACCACGTCCTTTCAAAGGCATTACCATTGCTGAACCCCCCCACCATCAACATCCTGGGGGATTACCATTGACAAAAACTGAACTGGACCAACCATATAAATACTACGGCTACAGAGACAGGTTAGAAGGAGCCTGGGTGTTCTGCAGAAAGTAGCTTACTCTGTAATCTGAATCCCCGAAGCCTGTTCACCACCTGCAAGGCAAAGGTCAGGAATGTGATGGAATATTCCCCACTTGCTTGGATGAGCACAACTCCAACAATACTGTTCATTAGCTTTGTACATTCAGACACACGTTTTCCTTTGGGGGAATAGTGGAATGATAAGCAGGCTATTACCAACCTGTTTAAACTGCTCTCATGAATGCTTCTTCCATGGCCAACAAGTCTTGGAGTGTGTCTTGAACCCAGAGCTTCTGGCTCAGAGACAGAGCTGATACCGACTGATCCACAGAGACCAACCACCTCCAATAACATTCGAGAAGCTCAACATTATCCAGGACAAAGCAGCTAGGTTTACTGGCACCCTTTCCACGATTATAAACCTTCACTCTCTCCACCACTAACATACACAGTGGTTAGCACTGCTGCCTCACAGCACCAGGGACCCAGGCTCGAATCCCATCTTGGATCACTGTCTGTGTGTAGTCTGCACGTGTCTCTGTGTCGGTGTGGGTTTCCTCTGGGTGTTCCAGTTTCCTCCTACAGTCCAAAAGATGTGCTGGTTAAGTGCATTGGTCATACTAAATTCTCCCTCAGTGTACCCGAACAGGCGCCAGAGTGTGGCGACTTGGGGATTTTCACAGTAACTTCATTGCAGTGTTAATGTAAGCCTACTTGTGACACTAATAAATAAACTTAAAACGTAAACTTACAGTGTGTACTATCCAGACGTGTGAAGGCGGAGCATTTAATCTGTACTTATTTTTAAAAGCTTAGTTTTCAGTTGGTTTTCTGGAGCAGGAATCAGATCTCAAGCATTGTCTATCGTGACCCCCAGTTTGGGAGGCTTGACCTAGAAAGACAAGTGCGGCAGGTGGAAGGGAACACCACCAGCTGCAAGGTTCCCTCCAAGCCACACACCATCCTATATTACCATTCTTTCACTGTCGTTGGGTCACATATTAAATATTCATAACAGCCTAAATTTGATCGCCTTATGCTGTGGTGAGAACTCTGTAATTCTCATATGAAATAACATCTCAGAGTCTCAACAGAATTCCTTAAGGACATTAATAGATATGATGGATCACAGAAAGGAGCCAGTATGGAAAGGGTTAATCGGGGCTGCAGTAGAACTGCCGTGGCTGAATTGATTGATGAGGGTGTCAGCTAGTTTATCAGTGCAAGACTTTAGTGCAAACTTCAATTTTTATTTGTCAAACATGATAATATGATCCCGAAACCGCTTAAATGAACTAATCAGTGCCTAATTACTGAGTTGTAGTTGCGTGTGAGGAAGTGGTTGGAACAGATGGTTTTGGAGTGAGCGAATGAATAAGGAAGTGGAATGTGTGGTTAGAAGGCGATTAGAATGTTAAGGTTGAATAAACAAGCAGGGTGTGTCTTTGCAATAAACTATTGCATTACAGGATGCGATAGGCAGGCTTGGAAAACGACTGCTTCCTGAGAATGAATAGTAAGCAGGCTTGTGGTTAGAAGATCCACACATGCCTGAGCAACAAGTGTGCACAGGAAGAGTGCACTGTGTGAGAGAGTAAATGATACATACTGATATATAGAACAAGGACAGCAGGGTGTTAATTCCACAAAAGGGAACCATTGCCTCAAATGCTGTTGTTGACTCTTATCTTCCCTTTTGAAATGGCAAGCCACTCAGGAGTGGGTAATAAATGTTGGCAGTCTCTGCGATACATGTAATCCCACGAATGAATTAAACAAAATACATACTTTCGTGTCGTAAAGTTTATGCAATGCCTGTGGGACATAATGAGTTGATGCTGGAGCACGAGTGATCAGACAAGGTATAAAGAGAAAGGCTCTCCTGCTAGACTGGGACTTAAAATGAATTTTTATGGCCCAGTCCTGTCCCCAGGATAACATTAATGATTGTATCCTGCAAGTTAAAGATGCAACATTGCAGAATGTAATGCAATGTCCTCTTACTTATCATTGGTTAATGCTATCTGTTTTGCTGGAATATATGAAGTCAGGCACAACTAAAGATTAAACTATTTTTAAAATATCCTCTGATGTAATTGTGACTGATTTGACAGGGCTAAACCCAAAATGATACTTAAAGCAACAGCACATGATTATCTAACAGACAGGATAAAAACTAATCACCATTTGCAACCCTACTCAGAGAGTCTAAAAGAAAGGTTGGTATAAAGAGATTAGAGGTTTCCATTTTTACAGCAAATTAGACAATTTTTGAGGACAATATATTTGATGGCTCTATACATTTCCCTGATTTTACTTTAACATAAGATACTTATGGATTGTAATGGTTATGATATTTGAATACAATCCAGAGATGATGAGTTAACTGCAAGTTACAAATTGACAAAATCAGGGCAGGACATTCATGATATGGGGGCTGGAATAGAAACCGATGTGCCAGTTTGCTGTCACATCTCTGACTTTCAACAATTTTGCTGAGGGAACCCTTCTTTCAATTTTGCTGAGGGAAAGCAGGATCTGGCAATATGCCTGATTCAATTCAAGGGACAATTAAGGCAGTTAACGAGCTTGTTGTAACTCATCAGGGGCTAGTTGGAATTTTTGTGGGAAGGTTCCACACTCAATTCATTCCATAATGCATCAGGAACAGTCCAAGTAGAAGCAGGCGATTGGGCAGTGGGGAGCCAGTCATGGCCATGCTATTCAATTAGGTGAACCCATTAAAGAGTGCAGGGCTGCGAGGGGCACTCAGCCATTGGCAAACAAGTGCCATCTGTACAGACACCCGGTGCGGAGAGGGGAGGGTCGGGATGGCGACCTCCTCGTGAACCTGCTCCTGGGCCTGGCGAAACGTGCCATTTACCGGTCCAGGCTGCGGGCGATCGAGGGGGCCGTCCATCCTGACTGTCTGCCCCTCTACCGCGGCTACGTTCGCGGCCAGGTGTCCCTGGAGAAGGAGCATGCGGTGTCCACGGGCGAGGTTGACGCTTTCCGCGCCCGCTGGGCACCGCAGGGGTTGGGGTGCATTATTGACCCTAATAATCACATTTTAATTTGATGTTTTTAAGTTTCCTTTGTACTTTGATTTCTGTTCGGGCTGTTCCCCCTCCTTTTTGGGGAGCTGCCCCTTTTACTTTGTCCTGATTTAATCTGAGTTTGTTTACTTGGTTTGGTTTGACCTAAAAAAAAACAAGTGCCATCTGGCGAGTAAAGTTAATGGATCAAATGGTTTGTGCAGGTTTGGGTCCTGGAGGGGATGGTGACCCTCCAAGGATCAGGAGGCCATCAAAGTGGGGGCTATCCACTCAGCATTGTGAGAGGAACTGACCACAAGCGAGGCAAGAGCTGGACATGGGACTAAGGTGCATGGAGACAGAGACGTGGAGTGATGAGGATAAACAACCTCAGGAGCAGAAGGGGAGCCATGGACATGAGGAGGACAAAGGAAAAGAGTGGGGGCAGGAAGGCAACAAAGGCCTTACCCTCAGCAGCAAGTTTATTGCTGAAGAAGAAACTACTTGGCCATGTCAGAGAATCAGTCCCAAGGGAGTCTGAGCCTATCTCAGCAGATGGGATCTGAGATTTGTGTTTTGGTTAGGAAGACCTTGGACCTTGCAGTATTGCTGAGCATGCCCAGTCAACTGTTAAAGTCTCTGTGGTCCAGAAATTCTTCACCACTGGCTCATTCCAAGGATCATCAATGGACCTTAGTGGTATCTCTCAAGTCACAGCACAGCATTGCATCTCACAGTCCCTGATGCTCCATTTGTGAAGGTTAGACAATACATTTAACTCCAGACAGATGGAGCCTTATAGGCAGGGAGGACATCAGAATTTGCCTCCATTGCTAGATTCACCCAGGTACAGGGCATCATTGGCTGCACCATGTAACTATCAAGGCATCGAGTGAGTGGCCTATAAGATTCATCAACAGGACAGGTTTCCACTCCCATTACAGTGGCTCTTAAACCATGGGTTGTGACTCCCATTGGGTTGCTAGTTAATAATATTAGGCCCTGCACTCCGAGGCAGCAGTGGCAATTGTTAAGTGGAGATTCTGATGGACATTCCTGGGATTGGTGACAACACAATATTACATGTGCGCATATGATTCTTAGCTACGAGGCCCCTTCAAAATGGTGGTGGACAACTTTCTCTTTCCCTCTATTGCTCTCAGCTTCTGGTTCATTAATGCTCTTTAGGGAAGGAAATCTGCTGTCCTGACCTGGTCTGGCCTACATGTGACTCCAGACCCACAGCAATGTGGCTGACTCTTAAATGGCCTCTGAAACGTCTTAGCAGTTGTACTCAGTTGTATCAAACCGCTCCAAAGTCAACAAGAAGAATGAAACCAGACAGATCATCCAACATCAAATGACAACGACTAACCCAACCCTGAAAAGTTACTAACAACTGGGAGCTTTTGCCAAAATATGGAGAGCTGTCTTGCCCACTAGTCAAACACGAGCCTGGCGTATCCATTTTGAAGGAATCATATCATAAAGGCAATGTCCCAGACACCAACATCACCATCCCAGGCTATGTCCTGCCCCACTGATAGCACGGACCCAAGCAGAGGTGGTGGCAGAGTGGCTTACGTTCAGGAGGGAGCTGCCCTAGGAATGTTCAACAGCTCTCCATGGAGTTTCATAGAACCAACTCAAACCTGGGTAAGGAAATCTCTTGCTGATTACTATACACTGACCCCAACCCACCTTCAGCTGGTGAATCAGTACTCCTCCATGCCAGAACACCACTAGGAGGAAGCACTAAGAGTGGCTAGGGAACAGAATGTACTCTGGGTGGCAGACTTCAATGTCCATTACCAAGAGACGCTCAATAATATCATTAGTGACGTAGTTGGCCAAATCTTAAAGGACATAGCTGCTAGACTGGTCTGCTGCAGGTGATGAGGGAAAAAACAAGAGGGATAAACTTACTTCACCTCATCCTCATCAATCTACTAGCCACCGATGCATCTGTCCATGACAGTATCAGTCAGAGTGACTACTCCACAGCTCTTTGGAGATGATGTCCTGTCTTCACACCAAGGAATACCCTCCATTGTGTTGTGTGGCACTATCACTGTGCTAAATAGGATAGATTTCAAACAACAAAGCACTCAAAACTGGGTATCTATGGGGCCACCTGCAACAGCAGAATTGTATAGAATCAGAGTTAGTAATCTCACAGTTCCACATAGGCCCCACTCTACCTTTACCATCAAACCAGGGAATCAACCCTGGTTCAATTAAGAATGGAGGAGGATATGCCAGGAGCAGCATCAGGCATACCTAAATATGAGGTGTCAACCTGGTGAAACTAGAGTACAGACTACTTGTGTGCCTAACAGGAAAAGCAGCATGTGATACACAGAGCTAAGCAATCCCACTACCATGGATCTATTTCTTTTTCATTGTCAAGGAAATCTCTTTACTAAAATGTGCATGGACAGTGAACTCTACCACTTTAAAGGACCACTACTGAACACCACCACTTGTAAGTTTCCCTCCAAGTCACACAGCTTCCTGAATTGAAAATTTATTGCCATTGCTTCACCATCGCTGGGTTGAAATCTGAGTAACCCAGACCGAATGGACTGCAGCAGCTCAAGAAGATGCCTCACCACCATCTTCTCAATGGTAATTCAGGATGGGCAATAAATGCTGGCCTTATCAACCACATCCTTATCCCAGGAGTGAATTTTAAAAAATGCCTGGAACATAGATACATCGAGGCTGTAATTCTCTGGCTGTTCACACCGGCAGAATTCTGCGGTCCTGCTGGCAGTGCACCCCCAGTAAGAGTTTTAACAACACCAGGTTAAAGTCCAACAGGTTTATTTGGTAGCAAATGCCATTAGCTTTCGGAGCGCTGCTCCTTCATCAGATGGAGTGGATATCTGCTCTCAAACAGGGTATACAGAGATACAATATCAAGTTACATATATGCCAACATCTTCATGCACAGGTTCGAACAAGACTTCTTCACCGCACAGGACCTTCAACCGATGCGATACACTAGATACATCGATGACATTTTCTTCCTTCGGACTCATGGTGAACAATCACTGAAACAAAAATATGATGACATCAAGAATGTCATCAAATGATTGAAAGGGTGCAGAGAAGATTTGCAAGGATGTTGCCTGGATTGGTTGGCATGCCTTATGAGGATAGGCTGAGGGAGCTCGGTCTTTTCTCCTTGGAGAGACGAAGGGTGAGAGGTGACCTGATAGAGGTGTACAAGATGTTGAGAGGTATAGATCAGGTGGATTCTCGGAGGCTTTTTCCCAGGGTTGAAATGGCTGCTACGAGAGGACACAGGTTTAAGATGCTGGGGAGTAGGTACAGAGGAGATGTCAAGGGTAAGTTTTTCACTCAGAGGGTGGTGGGTGAGTGGAACCGGCTGCCGTCAGTGGTGGTGGAGGCAAACTCGATAGGGTCTTTTAAGAGACTTCTGAATGAGTACATGGGACTTAATAGGATTGAGGGTTATAGGTAAGCCTATATATAAGCCTAGGTAGGTAGGGACATGACCGGTGCAACTTGTGGGCCAAAGGGCCTGTTTGTGCTGTATTTTTTCTATGTTCTATGTTCTAACAAGTTCCATCCCACCATCAGACTCACCATGGACTACTCTCCGGAATCGGTTGCATTCTTGGACACGCGCATCTCCATTAAGGACGGTCACCTCAGCACCTCACTGTACCGCAAGCCCACGGATAACCTCACGATGCTCCACTTCTCCAGCTTCCACCCTAAACACGTTAAAGAAGCCATCCCCTACGGACAAGCCCTCCGTATACACAGGATCTGCTCGGATGAGGAGGATCGCAACAGACACCTCCAGACGCTGAAAGATGCCCTCATAAGAACTGGATATGGCGCTCGACTCATCGTCGACAGTTCCAACGCGCCACAGCGAAAAACCGCACCGACCTCCTCAGAAGACAAACATGGGACACGGTGGACAGAGTACCCTTCGTCGTCCAGTACTTCCCCAGAGCAGAGAAGCTACGGCATCTCCTCCAGAGCCTTCAACATGTCATTGATGAAGACGAACATCTCGCCAAGGCCATCCCCACACCCCCACTTCTTGCCTTCAAACAACCTCAAACAGACCATTGTCTGCAGCAAACTACCCAGCCTTCAGGAGAACAGTGACCACGACACCACACAACCTTGCCACAGCAACCTCTGCAAGATGTGCCGGATCATCGACATGGATGCCATCATCTCACAGGAGAACACCATCTACCAGGTACACGGTACCTACTCTTGCAACTCGGCCAATGTTGTCTACCTGATACGCTGCAGGAAAAGATGTCCCGAGGCATGGTACATTGGGGAAACCATGCAGATGCTACGACAACGGATGAATGAACACCGCTCGACACTCACCAGGCAAGACTGTTCTCTTCCTGTGGGGGAGCACTTCAGCGGTCACGGGCATTCAGCCTCTGATCTTCGGGTAAGCGTTCTCCAAGGCGGCCTTCATGACACACAACAGCGCAGAGTCGCTGAGCAGAAACTGATAGCCCAGATCCGCACACATGAGGATGGCCTAAATCGGGATCTTGGGTTTATGTCACACTATCAGTAACCCCCACAGCTTGCCTCCTGGACTTGCTGAATCTCACTGGCTGTCCTGTCTGGAGACAATACACGGCGGCACGGTAGCACAGTGGTTAGCACTGCTGCTTCACAGCTCCAGGGACCTGGGTTCGATTCCCGGCTTGGGTCACTGTCTGTGTGGAGTTTGCACATTCTCCTCGTGTCTGCGTGGGTTTCCTCCGGGTGCTCTGGTTTCCTCCCACAGTCCAAAGATGTGCGGGTTAGGTTGATTGGCCATGCTAAAATCGCCCCTTAGTGTCCTGAGATGTATAGGTTAGAGAGATTTGCGGGTAAATATGTAGGGATATGGGGATAGGGCCTGGGTGGGATTGTGGTCGGTGCAGACTCGATGGGCCAAATGGCCTCTTTCTGTGCTGTAGGGTTTCTATGATTTCTATGATCTCTTTAACCTGTGCTTAATGCTCCCTCCACTCACATTGTCTGTATCTTTAAGACAATGGTTGGCTGTAGAGATTCGCATTCTAATCAGTATTCTGTAACTTGATTTTGTGTCTCTGTGCCCTGGTTGAGAGCAGATATCCACTCCATCTGACGAAAGAGCAGCACTCCGAAAGCTAATGGCATTTGCTACCAAATAAACCTGTTGGACTTTGGTGTTGTTAAAACTCTTACTGTGTTTACCCTGGTCCAACGCCGGTATCTCCACATCACGAGTGCACCTCCATCCATGGGTTTCCCGCTGGCATGAGAGTCAATGAGAAATCCCCTTGACAACAGCGGGACCAGAGAATCCTGCCGCTAGCAAACAACGCGCCAGCTCCCACTGGCAGGAATCACGCGGCTGGGAGACCAGAGAATATCGCCCAGATAGTCTCATAGAGACAACAAAGCAGCTGATTTGGGGAATACTTTTGTGGATAACAAGCTATGAATGAGTATAAATAGCTCAAGACTGAGCATTTAATATCTAAACTGCAAGGTGACAGATTCAATATTACATTTCCTTGGAGGAATACGTTATAAATACCTTATTCAAGCTGAGCACAAAGTGACAATTAATTACCCTTTAACCTAGAATTTGCGATACTTTTATAAGCACAGTACAAACTTCCCAATTTGTAATTGGATCAAAATAACATTCAGATAATAGAGTTTTTCTTTTTGAATTTGCTCAAACAATATAGATTTAGTTCTTATACATTTTGAGGTTTCTTGTAGGTTAATGAGACTTCAGCTCAAGGTAAAGATGATAATTTGTTTAAAAATCCTCAAGTTATTTATCTCTTGAGGAAGCAAACTAGTCTTTGTAATTATTTTCATTAAATTTTATTATGGATTGATTTGAAAAATTATATGTCAGAGTTGACCGACACATAGAAGATAATTACTGAAAGATTTTCTTTAGTATTAATCAGAACATCCAGGGATTTTGTGCTTCTTTTAAATTAAAAAGATTGAACTGGAATTTGGCAAAGTGTAAACTCTTCATAATTAAAATGCATACTGTGCCTCTTCTTTAAACAGAATTGCTGTCTGCAAGTGTAATAACAGCATACACACTTGACGAGTGACATTCATACCCTTGATGTAGTGAGCACAGTTTTATATATTCCCTTTTAAATATTTTAATCACTGTAATGAAGTTGTTGTCAATTTCTTGCTGCGTATCAGTTCAATTTTGTGTGATGACAGGGTGTGGAATTTTCCTGCCTTGCCCACCACGGCAATTATGGGGGGTGGACCATGCAAAGGTCCGTTGACCTGGGACAGGATTTTCCGGTTTTGAGGCGAGCACGACCGGAAAATCTCACCCACAATGTGTTTTTCTTTGATCAACGTTGATTTGTGCTGAGATGGCTGAGTGGATGCATTCTACATAACATCCACAATTCAACTAGAAGAACATAAATACTGCATCCTTGGATTCTTCCAACCTTCTCTCATGCAAAATGCACCAAAATAGTTCTGAATCTTGTTAAGACCCAGGCCAGAAACTCCAAGGTGTTTTGTGAAGTTAGCCTAGATCCTAAATTTTACATTTGGTTTTTGGCATTGGTGAGCACAAGGTATTTCACTCCAGGTATGATTCAAGTGACCCACTAGGAAGCTTTTATCAAACAAAGTTTATTTAAGAACACAATTAGAGTATCACAAAAATAATTAGTGTTGCTTTTACCAATTACAAGACTTAAAAGTGACACAATATAACTCTTAACAGCTAGCTATCTCTGTTGTTCCAAAGTAAAGCAATATCCCACAGGCATACACCCTTCTCCAGAATTAGTCAGCACAAAAACAAGTATGCTCCTGTGATGCCAGATTTCCAGCTTTTTAACATTTTTGGACAGCGACCTGGCAGTCATCTTCAGAGAAGGATACATCCTCCGAACAGCACAACCTCAGCGAGGTAATCCCAATCTCTGGCAGCTTCCAACACAGCAACCCTTAAACAGAAAAAGCTCCAACTCCAACTCCAGAGGGAAAAAAAATTACCATTTCTCTCAACTTCAAGCAGCTTCTGAAAGCAAAACTAAAACTAGGATCTCTGTGAAAAGTAGCTGTCCCTCATGACATGACATGACCTTGCAATCACCCCCCATCAAGCTCCACTCAGCAATCCAGAGGAACATTAAAACCACAGAAAACTGCATTAGTTCAGATTAAAATCAACATGATGTAAAATATACCACTTCAGTACAATAAAGGAACACTGGCTACAGACAACACGGTGCAGACAAAACTTTCCTGCAGAGAAACATGATTAAAGTACATTTCTTAAAGGACACAGTATCATCGCAATTTGTATGAGTTAAAGGTTTAATGTTAATAGCTTTGTACCTGGCTGCAACAAAAAATGAAACATACCATGTGAACACACTGAACAATAGATTATAATGCCAGAAAGTGGAAATGGAATAAGTTG